>NC_092048.1:95667783-95747152 GCF_003086295.3 Arachis hypogaea | reverse complement strand
TTCACCTATTAGCTCACTTAGCCTTATACATATACCCTTACCTTTACCTTGGCCCCATTACAACCTTAACTAAAGACTCATGATTTTGGTAGTCTATATTTATAATTGTTGACTGGTTAGATGAGAGAACAAAGTTATAGGAAGTAAGGATAAAAAGAAAAAATAGAGTGATTAACCCAATAAACACTGAGTGACTAGAGAGTAAACACAAAATCCAGTGAGGGTTCAATAGCTCATTAACATATATTTCTGTTGAAATTATTATTTGTCTTGCAAGTTTATAAATGTTTTTCTCTCCCATTTTCATTTGTAAAGGCACTTTATCAACTATCTAAGGCTTGGCTATATAGATAATTTATATATATATGACCCCTTGAGAATGGTGAATTAATTCAACTACATGCAAGCTTTATATTCCAAGTGAATAAATCTTAGAATTGCATGATGCATCATTCATTTAGGTAGTTGCATTTAGATTAGATTGCATTGCATGAATTCCACCACTTCAACCTAACATTACTCTTGGACTTAGCATGAGGACATGCTATTGTTTAAGTGTGGGGAGGTTGATAAACCCATATTTTATGATATATTTTGTGCTTAATCTGAGTGATTTATTCAATCCTTCACCCACTTATTCATATTAATTGCATGGTTTTACTTTCCCTTCCTTATTATGTGATGTATGTGAAAAACATGTTTCCTATGCTTTAAAATTAATTATTTTAATTACCTTTATTTCCATTCGATGCTGTGATTAGTGTGTTGAGTAGTTTCAGATCTTCTAAGATAGGAATGACTTAAAGAATGGAAAGGAAACATACAAAAATAGAAGGAAAGCATAAAACGGAGTTTGTGGAGAAACTGGCATCCACGCGATCGCATGGATGACGCGGCCGCATGCCAAGCGCGAAGAAGCAGCGACGCGGCCGCATGACTGACGCGACCGGCACGCCTTAAGCAAGAATACATATGACGCGGTCGCATGACTGACGTGACCGCATGACAAGGAAAACTCCGAATGACGCGACCGCGTGATCCACGCGGACGCGTGACAGAGGCCACGCACCAGAAATTGCAGAAAACGCTCATAGCGAATTCTGAAGCCCTTTTTGGCCCAAATCCAAGTCCAGAAGGCATAGAACAGAGGTTATGAAGTGAGGGAATGCATCCATTCAGAAGAGTCACAACTTTAGTTAGTTTTCATGATTTAGATTTAGTTTAGAGAGAGGTTCTCTCCTCTCTCTTCTCTCTTTAGGATTATGATTTAGAATTAGGATTTTATTTGCTTTCTGGATTATCTCTTTATCAGGTTCAATATTCCCTTTTTATTTACTTTTGCAATTTAATTTATGAATTCTTCCATGTTACAGATTACTCTTTTGAATTAATGTTATTTGAGGTATTTCAGTTTAATATTGCTTTCTCTTATTTACATTATTGTTATTCCTATCTGAAGACATTTTTATTCCAGTAGATTTACTTTTCCCTTTGGTCTTGGTTAAGAAATCCGTAACTCAGGAGTTATCAACTCAAACATGAATGATAATTGTTATCTTTGTTAATTAAAATGAACTTCATAATCCCAATCTTTTCTTAGAAATAAATAGGATTCGAAGATCAACCAATTAATCCCTTGACCTTCCTTTATCTTGGTAACGTTAACAAAGTGGAATTAAGATTCAATTCTCATCATCATTGATAAGGATAGCTAGGATAGGACCTCTAATTTTCATATCTGCCAAAAGTTTATTTACAGTCATTTATTTACTTTACTTGCCATTTAAATTACCTGCTTTCATTTACTTTAATTGCTAATTAAACTATTCACTCCTCATCTCAAACCCCAAATTTACAATCTCCATAACCAATAATAAGAACATACTTCCCTGCAGTTCCTTGAGAAGACGACCCGAGTTTGAATACTTCAGTTATCAATTTATTTAGGGGTTTGTTACTTGTGACAACCAAAATGTTTGTATGAAAGGACTTTTGAAAGTTTAGAAACTATACTTGCAACGAGGATTTATCCACAAATTTCTAGACCACGCAAAAGTTCCTCTCATCAAAATGGCGCTGTTGCTGGGAACTGCAATCGTGTGCCTTATTATTGGTTATTGTAAATATTTTTCTTTTACTTGTTTATTTGTCTTTATTTTCCCCTCTTTATTTCTTTTAGCTACTATGAATTCTCACCCCTTTCGCTTTGAGTTTGGTTCTAATGTTATTGAAAGGAATGGAAGTTATAACAGGAACATGCCATCAAGGTCAGAACAATCAAAGATGGATGGAGCCAAGAGGATCTGATCAACCCTTTAGGCAACAACACCCTCCAAGATATCATGGACAAAGACCATTCTACAATGCATACCAAGCAATAGACGTGGTGGACAACCTTGTAATTACCAACAAGCCCCACCCTGTGCTTATAGACCATCCTCTCAATATAACTTCGAACCACCACACTCACAAGCTCCTTTTCACCATCCGCCACCATATGATCCTCATTTGCCCCAGTTCCAATCCAATCACTCCCAAACACCACCACTTTCCCCTGTGCCATATCCAAATCTATCACCCCGAGAATCAGAGGTTCGCCTCAAGGAAATAGTAAATCAACTTGAAACAACCCTTCATCAACTAGAGCAAGCAGTAAGTCAATTATCTTCTAGACGTTCGAATATTCAAGGACCTCCCACAGCCCCATGTGGACAATCTAACGAAGAGCGTAGTATGAAGGAGATACTAGAAACTCCAGTGGACAAGACAAAGCATAGCTTCGTACTGGAACAAGTAGAAGAAGCTGTTATTATTGAAGAAGAAGAGTTGGTTGAAGACTTAGGAGACGTTGAACCTCCATCGGAATCCAAAGTTGTGGAGCATTCTGTCAAGGATGTTACAATTGATGCTAAGGAGGATTGCGCACAATCCCTAGAGCAAGTCTTTCATGCAGAACTAGACAGAATAACCCAAGAAGCAAATTTCCTTGATGATGATAGTCACAAGTCAAGTTCTCCTAGTTATGAGCTTGCATCCGCAAGTGAATTCTCTGAGATCGAAAAATCTTCCCCAAGTGAATACGAAGATGATACGGAGGTAGATTTCTCTCAACCTCCAGTATATGACTTAAGTGATGAGGAAGACATAGATGGCTTTGATCAGGACATGGATACATTTGAAGAATCTTGCAAGGAAGTGGATAATTTCATAGAAGAATACAAGGGAGTAGAACTCACAGAACCACTAGAACCACCTATCCCAAGGCCATTACCACCGAATACAAGCTTCAAGTGGGTACAATCCTTAACCTTTAACTATATTTTTCCACTTGAATATGGTTTGCTTGAAACAGATGGCCAGCTTAGAGCTCTCCGCGGCTTTAAGAGTAAAAGGGAAATGGCTCGTACTCAGAGCTGGTGTACAAGGTTCAATAAGGTTCCACGCTTCAACTCGAAGTGCACGGATTAGCATCATGATCAATCGAATGGATCTTGGAAAATATTTGGTTATCCTGGTGAGAATCTAATTTCTAAACCGCCCAGATGGAAAAGTATAGATCAAGACGAAGGCGGATTTAAAAGCAAAGTTTGGGATCCTGGAATCCATGCTGACATTCGTCACCCCGGGAGCCTGAGAATCTATTTGAAGCTGCTCAGAAGCTTTACATGCCTAGTTTGGGACCCCGGTGGCTATTGGCATTCCAAGCATTGGTGGAGATTTCTGGATGAATTTAAGCATAAGCCGCCATAACAGGAAGCTCATCCAATGTCCAACTTAAGGACTTTAACTAAAAGTGCTAGGTGGGAGACAACCACCATGGTATGATCGTCCCTTTCTCAATTTTATTTAGTTTTATTTGTTTTTAAGTTTTATTTTATTTTATTATATTGAACTTGGAGTTTTGCATCGCATTCATATTTGCATTCTGCATACTGCATAAAAAAAGGGTGCGCGACGTGACCGCATCATTCATGCGATTGCGCCAAGTTGCGAAAAATACTTCCCACGCGACCGCATCATTCACGCGGCTGCGTGACCTGGAGATTGGCGTAAAGATCCAACGTCCAGAAAGTTAGGTTGGAATCATGCGGCCATTGTGCGTTTCGCACAACTGACCCACGCGATCGCGTCACTCACGCGATCGCATCACTTGCACAACCTCAATCCCACGCGACAGCGTGAGCGACGCGATCGCGTCGCATAGGATTGCACAACACCCCAAAAGGAGACAGAGAGTTGCGCTGAAACGACGCTGGATTCGTGCGTTTAGCACAATTTCCAGCGACGCGATCGCATGCCCCAGGCAATCGCGTCATTCACTCTTTTCCCATTTCGTGAGATCGCGTGCCCCACGCGATCGCGTCAACGAATATTTCAGCTCAACCACGCGACCGCGTGCCCCACGCGATCGCGTGGATTCAAATTTATAACCCCCCAGTCATGCGAACCCTATCAGTCGCGCCCCCCCAAACCCCTCTCCTCCATCTCTTCTTCTCAAATAACACCACCACCACCCAGCCACCACCACGCCACCGCCAGACGCCGCTGACCACCCAGACCCTGCCGCCACCCACCCCCTTCCTCCTTCCCCCTTCTCTCTTTTTCTTTCTTCTTCTTCCCCTCTAACCGCCACTGCCCACACCGTGCCACCACCACCCACCGCCTTCGCCCCGTCACCACTGCCCAGCACTAACCACAGCCCCTACCCCATTACACCCCCTTTCCCTCCCTTCCTCCGAACAGCAGCCACCGCTGCCGCGCCACCCTCTTCCGCCGTGCCGGACGCCACCGCCGTCATCCCCAGCCACCTCTCTGCCCCACTCTCTTTCTTACACCTACCAGGTTCCGACGAACGCCACCGTTCTATCCTTCGTAGTTAATTCACATTTTTTGTTTATGTTCGTCATTAGGCTAGTTAGATATGCATGTTGTAGTGGATTTTAGGTTGTTAGGTAGCCTAGGATGTGGTAAGTGGATTTAGGTCTGTTTAATTGCGCTGTTCGTGTTTCTTGTTTTATTCTGCTGTTGCTGTGATGATTGTAATGTTCATATGATGTACTTTCTTGTTTTTGCTGCTCTGTACACTGAATTTTCATGTTTATATTCCTTATCTATAATTGCAGCTGTATTTTTGATTCATATGAACTATTCTGTTGTTGTTTATTTTCCGGGACAATCCAATTTTAGCCGGAATGCTGCCCAAATTTCTGTAAAATGTTTCCATTCATGTCTTGATTTTGGCATTTTTAACTGTGCTTTCCTTAGATTTAACCAAACCAATTCATGAATGCCAGGGCAAGCTTTCTTATTTTTTTTGATTTCCTGGTTCATAATTTGCATTTTTGATGTTTGATTCCAATTTTTTCTATTTCTATATCTCTTTGAATCATCATCAACCTGTTTTCCTTCTTTGGATATGAGTTACTTATAGCTTCTAACTGTGAATACTTGTTACTTGGAATATTTTCATTATGCCACTTACTTAACCCACTTTTTACTAACTCACTAATGTTAACTTACTAAACTCTTTTTCAATTCTAACCAACCTAACTTTTCAAAACTTCTCTACTGATTTTCTTTCACTTTCTTTTAACATTCTAACCATGGCATGATGTTAATTTTTCTATTTAACATGAATTCAATTACATTTTGGATTGTGAATTCTCCTTTTCGGACTTTTAACTCCTATACAATCCTTAATGCACATTTACTTAACTCATTTTCCTTATCCTTTTGCTCCTTTGCCACTTTGTGTTTCTTTTGATTATTTGCCTATTTATTCTCCTGTTTTCACTATATCCTAGTTTTCTGTTTTCAGGATGTCTGCCAGCCAGAGAAAAGGAAAAGGCAAGGCTACTACTGGCAAACGTAAAAGAGGAGAATCTTCCATGTCCATCATAGATATGATGCACGATGAATCCTTGCGGAAGAAAAATTTTACCCCGCAGGAGAAGGCCGACCAGCTAATCCTGCTATTGATCCAGTGAAATTGTAAACCGATACTGTGAGCTGAAGTATCCGGTGTTTGCAAACTCCAGGAACCTATACCTGGAGAGAACTTTGAAGATCTTAGAAGAACTCCAGCAATACACCTCTGACCAGATCAAACAAAGAGGCTGGTTCTTCCTGGAGAGAAACCTGACTGAGGTCAATGCATCTTGGGTTTGGGAATTCTACTACAATTACTTCAAAACTTCCTAGATGCAGTGAACCTTAGAGGTAAGCAAATTCTGGTCACTGAAGAGGCCATTGAAGATGTTCTGAAGCTTCTGCCTAAAACTGATCAGCTGGATGGTTATCAGAAAGCTGAGGAGGATATACGCTTCATGAAGTTTGATTGGGATGCAGTCAAGGCCAGGATAGCCCTCGACCCAACCGTTCCTTGGATTATGGGTCAGAACACCACTATGCCAAAGGGAATCAAGTGGATTTACCTAAATGATGAGGCTCGGCTATGGCATCAGATACTTAATAACTTCATTATGCCGAGTACTCACGAGACTGAGATACCAGCCGCTATGATTCCCCTCCTATGGTGTGTGATGGAGGGTAAGGACCTGTACCTGTCATGCTTTATCCGGTACCACATGGCCAGGGTCCACGTCCGAGGCACTCTTCCTTTTCCTTATCCGGTTACACAGCTAGGCCGTCGAGCTGACGTGCCTTGGGAGGATGCTGATGAGAAGCCACCTGCTGCAGAATGCAAGAAGATTATCCCTCACAGTAGGAACTTTCTGGCTTTGGGCTACAGACCTCTATTCCTCACTGCTACTGCTGACACAGCCACACCATCTGCCGGCCCCTCTTCTTCCACAGCTACCCCTGCCACCACCACTGCACCTCCACCTGTCCTAGAGCCCATCTATCATCTAGTGCACCGCCTGTTTCGACGGCTTGACCAGATGGAGCGTCGCAACAAGCGACGCTATGAGCACCTAAAGCTGATGATACGCTCTGGCGACATCCCCTCCGAGCCTGACACACCATTCGAGGCATCTGAGGAGGAGGCGGATGTTCGCGAGGCAGAGACCCATCCACAGAGCGAGGCAGAGCAGGCAGGCACCCAGCAGGCAGCATCACATCAGGAGGCTCTGCCTCAGATGCAGGCTGTAGACCCCGAGATCCCTATCCAGTCAGCACCTCCTCTGCAGCAGGCTGATCCCCCGACCGCCACCATAGAGACCCCAGCTACCCACCCTTCCAGTGATGACACCCCTTCACACCCTGCTTGAGTGAGCATCGGGGACGATGCTACATTTTAAGTGTGGGGAGGTCGCCATCTCTGGCATTCTTTTTTTTGGTGAACCACTACATACTCTTTTTATTTTATTTTGCTACTTTTCTGTATTTCTCTTTTTATTTTTATTTTTATTTTCTCAGTACTTATATATATTGCTATTTTTATGTATTTATTCTATGTTGCACTTTAGTTCATATTTTAGCCATTTAGTTTTAGTTGCAAGTCTAACTTATTAGTTATAGAAATTGTGATTTATTAGTATAGTTTACCCTTTTTAGCATAAGATAGCTTAGTTTAAATTGAAAAATATAAAAAGGAAGTAAACTAGGAACTTGAACACAATAGAAACAATCCACACACCTTGCATAAATAGCATTACATGTTAGTTAGTTACCAACATTTCATCAAGGAGAAACACTAGAACTTTAAAGCCATTCAATATAAGTTTTATATTGAGAATAATGGGAATTTTTAACTAAACCTGCATGACATACATAACTGATAAATGATTTTTGAGCTAGAGAACACACAGCCTATGAGTTTTGAGCTTAATTGTATGGTTACATTCAAACCATAATATTTTATTCCAGTGTGTTCCACCCTTCTTTTTTATTCTGATATTCTTTACTTTGTTTTAATCTATATGTCCAATTATAGAATAGAAATACATACCAAGAGAGTGATTGAGGCCATTATTTGATTTTAGCTCACTTATCCCAAAATAACCTACCTTTCACATCACCCTTGTTAGCCCCCTTGAGCCTTTAAATCCCTTTTTTTCTATAAACCACATTACTAGCCTTAAGCAGAAAAATAAAATAAAAATCCCAAGTTAAATCCTTGGTTAGCTTAAGATAGGAAGTATGTATGGTTTAAATGTGAAAAAAACCCATTGGGAACATGGATGATAAAAACAAAAAGGTAGAAAAGTTGAAAAGAATAAAATAATTCAAATAAAAATTTTGGAAAGCATGCTCATGTAAAATCAAATTAATTGAATTACCATGTGCATTAAAAAAAATATTTATTCTTCAGTACTTAAATAAAGGGGACACAAAAGAATTCCCCAAATGTGAAATAAAGCAATGCACATGGAATAAAAATAATAAACATTGAAACATGAGCATGTAACATCAAAAGTGGAAAAATATAGGAAAATAGGTAAAGAAGCTTTGCTTTACAAAGTATGTATGTTAGGTGAGATCTTAGACTAATTAAGGATTCACTTATTAGCTCACTTAGCCTTATACATATACCCTTACCTTTACCTTGGCCCCATTACAACCTTAACTAAAGACCTCATGATTTTTGGTATGTCTATATTTTATAATTGTTGACTGGTTAGATGAAGAACAAAGTTATAGGAAGTAAGGATAAAAAGAAAAATAGAGTGATTAACCCAATAAACACTGAGTGACTAGAGAGTAAACACAAAATCCAGTGAGGGTTCAATAGCTCATTAACATATATTTCTGTTGAAATTATTATTTGTCTTGCAAGTTTATAAAATGTTTTTCTCTCCCATTTCATTTGTAAAGGCACTTTATCAACTATCTAAGGCTTGGCTATATATATATTTATATATATATGACCCCTTGAGAATGTGAATTAATTCAACTACATGCAAGCTTTATATTCAAGTGAATAAATCTTAGAATTGCATGATGCATCATTCATTTAGGTAGTTGCATTTAGATTAGATTGCATTGCATGACATTCCACCACTTCAACCTAACATTACTCTTGGACTTAGCATGAGGACATGCTATTGTTTAAGTGTGGGGAGGTTGATAAACCCATATTTTATGATATATTTTGTGCTTAATCTGAGTGATTTATTCAATCCTTCACCCACTTATTCATATTAATTGCATGGTTTTACTTTCCCTTCCTTATTATGTGATGTATGTGAAAAACATGTTTCCTATGCTTTAAAATTAATTATTTTAATTACCTTTATTTCCATTCGATGCTGTGATTAGTGTGTTGAGTAGTTTCAGATCTTCTAAGATAGGAATGACTTAAAGAATGGAAAGGAAACATACAAAAATAGAAGGAAAGCATAAAACGGAGTTTGTGGAGAAACTGGCATCCACGCGATCGCATGGATGACGCGGCCGCATGCCAAGCGCGAAGAAGCAGCGACGCGGCCGCATGACTGACGCGACCGCACGCCTTAAGCAGAATACATATGACGCGGTCGCATGACTGACGTGACCGCATGACAAGGAAAACTCCGAATGACGCGACCGCGTGATCCACGCGGACGCGTGACAGAGGCCACGCACCAGAAATTGCAGAAAACGCTCATAGCGAATTCTGAAGCCCTTTTTGGCCCAAATCCAAGTCCAGAAGGCATAGAACAGAGGTTATGAAGTGAGGGAATGCATCCATTCAGAAGAGTCACAACTTTAGTTAGTTTTCATGATTTAGATTTAGTTTAGAGAGAGGTTCTCTCCTCTCTCTTCTCTCTTTAGGATTATGATTTAGAATTAGGATTTTATTTGCTTTCTGGATTATCTCTTTATCAGGTTCAATATTCCCTTTTTATTTACTTTTGCAATTTAATTTATGAATTCTTCCATGTTACAGATTACTCTTTTGAATTAATGTTATTTGAGGTATTTCAGTTTAATATTGCTTTCTCTTATTTACATTATTGTTATTCCTATCTGAAGACATTTTTATTCCAGTAGATTTACTTTTCCCCTTTTGGTCTTGGTTAAGAAATCCGTAACTCAGGAGTTATCAAACTCAAACATGAATGATAATTGTTATCTTTGTTAATTAAAATGAACTTCAATAATCCCAATCTTTTCTTAGGAAATAAATAGGATTCGAAGATCAAACCAATTAATCCCTTGACCTTCCTTTATCTTGGTAACGGTTAACAAAGTGGAATTAAGATTCAATTCTCATCATCATTGATAAGGATAGCTAGGATAGGACCTCTAATTTCTCATATCTTGCCAAAAGTTTATTTACAGTCATTTATTTACTTTACTTGCCATTTAAATTACCTGCTCTTCATTTACTTTAATTGCTAATTAAACTATTCACTCCTCATTCTCAAAACCCCAAATTTACAATCTCCATAACCAATAATAAGAACATACTTCCCTGCAGTTCCTTGAGAAGACGACCCGAGGTTTGAATACTTCAGTTATCAATTTATTTAGGGGTTTGTTACTTGTGACAACCAAAATGTTTGTATGAAAGGACTTTTGAAAGTTTAGAAACTATACTTGCAACGAGGATTTATCCACAAATTTCTAGACCACGCAAAAGTTCCTCTCATCAAAATGGCGCTGTTGCTGGGGAACTGCAATCGTGTGCCTTATTATTGGTTATTGTAAATATTTTTCTTTTACTTGTTTATTTGTCTTTATTTTCCCCTCTTTATTTCTTTTAGCTACTATGAATTCTCACCCCTTTCGCTTTGAGTTTGGTTCTAATGTTATTGAAAGGAATGGAAGTTATAACAGGAACATGCATCAAGGTCAGAACAATCAAAGATGGATGGAGCCAAGAGGATCTGATCAACCCTTTAGGCAACAACACCCTCCAAGATATCATGGACAAAGACCATTCTACAATGCATACCAAGCAATAGACGTGGTGGACAACCTTGTAATTACCAACAAGCCCCACCCTGTGCTTATAGACCATCCTCTCAATATAACTTCGAACCACCACACTCACAAGCTCCTTTTCACCATCCGCCACCATATGATCCTCATTTGCCCCAGTTCCAATCCAATCACTCCCAAACACCACCACTTTCCCCTGTGCCATATCCAAATCTATCACCCCGAGAATCAGAGGTTCGCCTCAAGGAAATAGTAAATCAACTTGAAACAACCCTTCATCAACTAGAGCAAGCAGTAAGTCAATTATCTTCTAGACGTTCGAATATTCAAGGACCTCCCACAGCCCCATGTGGACAATCTAACGAAGAGCGTAGTATGAAGGAGATACTAGAAACTCCAGTGGACAAGACAAAGCATAGCTTCGTACTGGAACAAGTAGAAGAAGCTGTTATTATTGAAGAAGAAGAGTTGGTTGAAGACTTAGGAGACGTTGAACCTCCATCGGAATCCAAAGTTGTGGAGCATTCTGTCAAGGATGTTACAATTGATGCTAAGGAGGATTGCGCACAATCCCTAGAGCAAGTCTTTCATGCAGAACTAGACAGAATAACCCAAGAAGCAAATTTCCTTGATGATGATAGTCACAAGTCAAGTTCTCCTAGTTATGAGCTTGCATCCGCAAGTGAATTCTCTGAGATCGAAAAATCTTCCCCAAGTGAATACGAAGATGATACGGAGGTAGATTTCTCTCAACCTCCAGTATATGACTTAAGTGATGAGGAAGACATAGATGGCTTTGATCAGGACATGGATACATTTGAAGAATCTTGCAAGGAAGTGGATAATTTCATAGAAGAATACAAGGGAGTAGAACTCACAGAACCACTAGAACCACCTATCCCAAGGCCATTACCACCGAATACAAGCTTCAAGTGGGTACAATCCTTAACCTTTAACTATATTTTTCCACTTGAATATGGTTTGCTTGAAACAGATGGCCAGCTTAGAGCTCTCCGCGGCTTTAAGAGTAAAAGGGAAATGGCTCGTACTCAGAGCTGGTGTACAAGGTTCAATAAGGTTCCACGCTTCAACTCGAAGTGCACGGATTAGCATCATGATCAATCGAATGGATCTTGGAAAATATTTGGTTATCCTGGTGAGAATCTAATTTCTAAACCGCCCAGATGGAAAAGTATAGATCAAGACGAAGGCGGATTTAAAAGCAAAGTTTGGGATCCTGGAATCCATGCTGACATTCGTCACCCCGGGAGCCTGAGAATCTATTTGAAGCTGCTCAGAAGCTTTACATGCCTAGTTTGGGACCCCGGTGGCTATTGGCATTCCAAGCATTGGTGGAGATTTCTGGATGAATTTAAGCATAAGCCGCCATAACAGGAAGCTCATCCAATGTCCAACTTAAGGACTTTAACTAAAAGTGCTAGGTGGGAGACAACCCACCATGGTATGATCGTCCCTTTCTCAATTTTTATTTAGTTTTATTTGTTTTTAAGTTTTATTTTATTTTATTATATTGAACTTGGAGTTTTGCATCGCATTCATATTTGCATTCTGCATACTGCATAAAAAAAAGGGTGCGCGACGTGACCGCATCATTCATGCGATTGCGCCAAGTTGCGAAAAATACTTCCCACGCGACCGCATCATTCACGCGGCTGCGTGACCTGGAGATTGGCGTAAAGATCCAACGTCCAGAAAGTTAGGTTGGAATCATGCGGCCATTGTGCGTTTCGCACAACTGACCCACGCGATCGCGTCACTCACGCGATCGCATCACTTGCACAACCTCAATCCCACGCGACAGCGTGAGCGACGCGATCGCGTCGCATAGGATTGCACAACACCCCAAAAGGAGACAGAGAGTTGCGCTGAAACGACGCTGGATTCGTGCGTTTAGCACAATTTCCAGCGACGCGATCGCATGCCCCAGGCAATCGCGTCATTCACTCTTTTCCCATTTCGTGAGATCGCGTGCCCCACGCGATCGCGTCAACGAATATTTCAGCTCAACCACGCGACCGCGTGCCCCACGCGATCGCGTGGATTCAAATTTATAACCCCCCAGTCATGCGAACCCTATCAGTCGCGCCCCCCCAAACCCCTCTCCTCCATCTCTTCTTCTCAAATAACACCACCACCACCCAGCCACCACCACGCCACCGCCAGACGCCGCTGACCACCCAGACCCTGCCGCCACCCACCCCCTTCCTCCTTCCCCCTTCTCTCTTTTTCTTTCTTCTTCTTCCCCTCTAACCGCCACTGCCCACACCGTGCCACCACCACCCACCGCCTTCGCCCCGTCACCACTGCCCAGCACTAACCACAGCCCCTACCCCATTACACCCCCTTTCCCTCCCTTCCTCCGAACAGCAGCCACCGCTGCCGCGCCACCCTCTTCCGCCGTGCCGGACGCCACCGCCGTCATCCCCAGCCACCTCTCTGCCCCACTCTCTTTCTTACACCTACCAGGTTCCGACGAACGCCACCGTTCTATCCTTCGTAGTTAATTCACATTTTTTTGTTTATGTTCGTCATTAGGCTAGTTAGATATGCATGTTGTAGTGGATTTTAGGTTGTTAGGTAGCCTAGGATGTGGTAAGTGGATTTAGGTCTGTTTAATTGCGCTGTTCGTGTTTCTTGTTTTATTCTGCTGTTGCTGTGATGATTGTAATGTTCATATGATGTACTTTCTTGTTTTTTGCTGCTCTGTACACTGAATTTTCATGTTTATATTCCTTATCTATAATTGCAGCTGTATTTTTGATTCATATGAACTATTCTGTTGTTGTTTATTTTCCGGGACAATCCAATTTTAGCCGGAATGCTGCCCAAATTTCTGTAAAATGTTTCCATTCATGTCTTGATTTTGGCATTTTTAACTGTGCTTTCCTTAGATTTAACCAAACCAATTCATGAATGCCAGGGCAAGCTTTCTTATTTTTTTTGATTTCCTGGTTCATAATTTGCATTTTTGATGTTTGATTCCAATTTTTTCTATTTCTATATCTCTTTGAATCATCATCAACCTGTTTTCCTTCTTTGGATATGAGTTACTTATAGCTTCTAACTGTGAATACTTGTTACTTGGAATATTTTCATTATGCCACTTACTTTAACCCACTTTTTACTAACTCACTAATGTTAACTTACTAAACTCTTTTTCAATTCTAACCAACCTAACTTTTCAAAACTTCTCTACTGATTTTCTTTCACTTTCTTTTAACATTCTAACCATGGCATGATGTTAATTTTTCTATTTAACATGAATTCAATTACATTTTGGATTGTGAATTCTCCTTTTCGGACTTTTAACTCCTATACAATCCTTAATGCACATTTACTTAACTCATTTTCCTTATCCTTTTGCTCCTTTGCCACTTTGTGTTTCTTTTGATTATTTGCCTATTTATTCTCCTGTTTTCACTATATCCTAGTTTTCTGTTTTTCAGGATGTCTGCCAGCCAGAGAAAAGGAAAAGGCAAGGCTACTACTGGCAAACGTAAAAGAGGAGAATCTTCCATGTCCATCATAGATATGATGCACGATGAATCCTTGCGGAAGAAAAATTTTACCCCGCAGGAGAAGGCCGACCAGCTAATCCCTGCTATTGATCCAGTGAAATTTGTAAACCGATACTGTGAGCTGAAGTATCCGGTGTTTGCAAACTCCAGGAACCTATACCTGGAGAGAACTTTGAAGATCTTAGAAGAACTCCAGCAATACACCTCTGACCAGATCAAACAAAGAGGCTGGTTCTTCCTGGAGAGAAACCTGACTGAGGTCAATGCATCTTGGGTTTGGGAATTCTACTACAATTACTTCAAAACTTCCCTAGATGCAGTGAACCTTAGAGGTAAGCAAATTCTGGTCACTGAAGAGGCCATTGAAGATGTTCTGAAGCTTCTGCCTAAAACTGATCAGCTGGATGGTTATCAGAAAGCTGAGGAGGATATACGCTTCATGAAGTTTGATTGGGATGCAGTCAAGGCCAGGATAGCCCTCGACCCAACCGTTCCTTGGATTATGGGTCAGAACACCACTATGCCAAAGGGAATCAAGTGGATTTACCTAAATGATGAGGCTCGGCTATGGCATCAGATACTTAATAACTTCATTATGCCGAGTACTCACGAGACTGAGATACCAGCCGCTATGATTCCCCTCCTATGGTGTGTGATGGAGGGTAAGGACCTGTACCTGTCATGCTTTATCCGGTACCACATGGCCAGGGTCCACGTCCGAGGCACTCTTCCTTTTCCTTATCCGGTTACACAGCTAGGCCGTCGAGCTGACGTGCCTTGGGAGGATGCTGATGAGAAGCCACCTGCTGCAGAATGCAAGAAGATTATCCCTCACAGTAGGAACTTTCTGGCTTTGGGCTACAGACCTCTATTCCTCACTGCTACTGCTGACACAGCCACACCATCTGCCGGCCCCTCTTCTTCCACAGCTACCCCTGCCACCACCACTGCACCTCCACCTGTCCTAGAGCCCATCTATCATCTAGTGCACCGCCTGTTTCGACGGCTTGACCAGATGGAGCGTCGCAACAAGCGACGCTATGAGCACCTAAAGCTGATGATACGCTCTGGCGACATCCCCTCCGAGCCTGACACACCATTCGAGGCATCTGAGGAGGAGGCGGATGTTCGCGAGGCAGAGACCCATCCACAGAGCGAGGCAGAGCAGGCAGGCACCCAGCAGGCAGCATCACATCAGGAGGCTCTGCCTCATATGCAGGCTGTAGACCCCGAGATCCCTATCCAGTCAGCACCTCCTCTGCAGCAGGCTGATCCCCCGACCGCCACCATAGAGACCCCAGCTACCCACCCTTCCAGTGATGACACCCCTTCACACCCTGCTTGAGTGAGCATCGGGGACGATGCTACATTTTAAGTGTGGGGAGGTCGCCATCTCTGGCATTCTTTTTTTTGGTGAACCACTACATACTCTTTTTATTTTATTTTGCTACTTTTCTGTATTTCTCTTTTTATTTTTATTTTTATTTTCTCAGTACTTATATATATTGCTATTTTTATGTATTTATTCTATGTTGCACTTTAGTTCATATTTTAGCCATTTAGTTTTAGTTGCAAGTCTAACTTATTAGTTATAGAAATTGTGATTTATTAGTATAGTTTACCCTTTTTAGCATAAGATAGCTTAGTTTAAATTGAAAAATATAAAAAGGAAGTAAACTAGGAACTTGAACACACAGCCTATGAGTTTTGAGCTTAATTGTATGGTTACATTCAAACCATAATATTTTATTCCAGTGTGTTCCACCCTTCTTTTTTATTCTGATATTCTTTACTTTGTTTTAATCTATATGTCCAATTATAGAATAGAAATACATACCAAGAGAGTGATTGAGGCCATTATTTGATTTTAGCTCACTTATCCCAAAATAACCTACCTTTCACATCACCCTTGTTAGCCCCCTTGAGCCTTTAAATCCCTTTTTTTCTATAAACCACATTACTAGCCTTAAGCAGAAAAACAAAATAAAAATCCCAAGTTAAATCCTTGGTTAGCTTAAGATAGGAAGTATGTATGGTTTAAATGTGAAAAAAACCCATTGGGAACATGGATGATAAAAACAAAAAGGTAGAAAAGTTGAAAAGAATAAAATAATTCAAATAAAAATTTTGGAAAGCATGCTCATGTAAAATCAAATTAATTGAATTACCATGTGCATTAAAAAAAATATTTATTCTTCTGTACTTAAATAAAGGGGACACAAAAGAATTCCCCAAATGTGAAATAAAGCAATGCACATGGAATAAAAATAATAAACATTGAAACATGAGCATGTAACATCAAAAGTGGAAAAATATAGCAAAATAGGTAAAGAAGCTTTGCTTTACAAAGTATGTATGTTAGGTGAGATCTTAGACTAATTAAGGATTCACTTATTAGCTCACTTAGCCTTATACATATACCCTTACCTTTACCTTGGCCCCATTACAACCTTAACTAAAGACCTCATGATTTTTGGTATGTCTATATTCTATAATTGTTGATTGGTTAGATGAAGAACAAAGTTATAGGAAGTAAGGATAAAAAGAAGAATAGAGTGATTAACCCAATAAACACTGAGTGACTAGAGAGTAAACACAAAATCCAGTGAGGGTTCAATAGCTCATTAACATATATCTCTGTTGAAATTATTATTTGTCTTGCAAGTTTATAAAATGTTTTTCTCTCCCATTTCAATTGTAAAGGCACTTTATCAACTATCTAAGGCTTGGCTATATATATATTTATATATATATGACCCCTTGAGAATGTGAATTAATTCAACTACATGCAAGCTTTATATTCAAGTGAATAAATCTTAGAATTGCATGATGCATCATTCATTTAGGTAGTTGCATTTAGATTAGATTGCATTGCATGACATTCCACCACTTCAACCTAACATTACTCTTGGACTTAGCATGAGGACATGCTATTGTTTAAGTGTGGGGAGGTTGATAAACCCATATTTTATGATATATTTTGTGCTTAATCTGAGTGATTTATTCAATCCTTCACCCACTTATTCATATTAATTGCATGGTTTTACTTTCCCTTCCTTATTATGTGATGTATGTGAAAAACATGTTTCCTATGCTTTAAAATTAATTATTTTAATTATCTTTATTTCCATTCGATGCTGTGATTAGTGTGTTAAGTAGTTTCAGATCTTCTAAGACAGGAATGACTTAAAGAATGGAAAGGAAACATACAAAAATAGAAGGAAAGCATAAAACGGAGTATGTGGAGAAACTGGCATCCACGCGATCGCATGGACGACGCGGCCGCATGCCAAGTGCGAAGAAGCAGCGACGCGGCCGCATGACTGACGCGACCGCGCGCCTTAAGCAGAATACATATGACGCGGTCGCATGACTAACGCGACCGCATGACAAGGAAAACTCCGAATGACGCGACCGCGTGATCCACGCGGACGCGTGACAGAGGCCACGCACCAGAAATTGCAGAAAATGCTCATAGCGAATTCTGAAGCCCTTTTTGGCCGATATCCAAGTCCAGAAGGCATAGAACAGAGGTTATGAAGTGAGGGAATGCATCCATTCAGAAGAGTCACAACTTTAGTTAGTTTTCATGATTTAGATGTAGTTTAGAGAGAGGTTCTCTCCTCTCTCTTCTCTCTTTAGGATTAGGATTTAGAATTAGGATTTTATTTGCTTTCCGGATTATCTCTTTATCAGGTTCAATATTCCCTTTTTATTTACTTTTGCAATTTAATTTATGAATTCTTCCATGTTACAGATTACTCTTTTGAATTAATGTTATTTGAGGTATTTCAGTTTAATATTGCTTTCTCTTATTTACATTATTGTTATTCCTATCTGAAGACATTTTTATTCCAGTAGATTTACTTTTCCCCTTTTGGTCTTGGTTAAGAAATCCGTAACTCAGGAGTTATCAAACTCAAACATGAATGATAATTGTTATCTTTGTTAATTAAACTGAACTTCAATAATCCCAATCTTTTCTTAGGAAATAAATAGGATTCGAAGATCAAACCAATTAATCCCTTGACCTTCCTTTATCTTGGTAACGGTTAACAAAGTGGAATTAAGATTCAATTCTCATCATCATTGATAAGGATAGCTAGGATAGGACCTCTAATTTCTCATACCTTGCCAAAAGTTTATTTACAGTCATTTATTTACCTTACTTGCCATTTAAATTACATGTTCTTCATTTACTTTAATTGTTAATTAAACTATTCACTCCTCATTCTCAAAATCCCAAATTTACAATCTCCATAACCAATAATAAGAACATACTTTCCTGCAGTTCCTTGAGAAGACGACCCGAGATTTGAATACTTCGGTTATCAATTTATTTAGGGGTTTGTTACTTGTGACAACCAAAACGTTTGTATGAAAGGAATTTTGAAGGTTTAGAAACTATACTTGCAACGAGGATTTATCCGCAAATTTCTATACCACGCAAAAGTTCTCTCATCAGTTAGCATCAATCTCATGCCACTTTTATTGATGAAAAAGCTTCAAATTGAGGAGGTAAAACCCACTCGTATTTCTCTTCAACTTGCTGATCTTTCTATTAAATTACCTATGGGTGTTGTTGAGGATTTACTTGTGAAAGTAGGACCATTTATTTTTCCTACTGATTTTGTTATATTAGACATGGAAGAGGATGTAAAATCCTCTATTATTCTTGGTAGACCCTTTTTAACTACAGGTAGAGCTCTTATTGATATGCAAAAGGGTGAATTAACCCTGGGGGTCAATGAAGAACAGGTGGTCCTTAATGTTTTTGAAGCTCTCAAGCACCCTTATGATTCTGAAGGGTGTATGAGAATTGATGTTGTTGAACCATTTGTTCAAGAAGTACTGGAAGCTGAGGTACTTGATGACATTCTGGATCCTATTTCTGAGTATGAACTAGTTGAAGTTGATGATTCACTACCCTAGAAAGCAATGGTTCACACGCCTAAAGCAGAGGAGGAAGCCCCCAAGCTCGAACTCAAACCTCAACCTCCTTCTCTAAAATATGTGTTCTTGGGTGAAAATGACTCCTATCCAGTGATTATCATCTCTTCCTTGAAGCCTGAAGAGGAAGAGGCGCTTATTTCAGTGCTCAGGAGCCATAAAACAGCCCTTGGATGGACCATTAGTGACTTGAAGGGGATTAGTCCAACCAAGTGTATGCACAAGATCCTCCTTGAAGATGATGCCAAACCAGTTATGCAACCACAAAGGAGACTCAATCCAACTATGAAAGAGGTTGTCCAAAAAGAGGTAATGAACTATGGGAAGCAGGTATTATTTACCCTATTTCTGACAGTCCTTGGGTAAGTCCTATGCATGTAGTTCCCAAGAAAGGAGGGATGACAGTGATCAAGAATGAAAAGAATGAGCTTATTCCTACAAGAATAGTCACAGGATGGAGAATGTGCATAGACTACAGGAGGCTCAACACTGCTACAAGGAAGGATCATTTTCCCCTGCCTTTCATTGATCAGATGCTTGAGAGGTTAGCTTGTCATGCTTTTTATTGCCTTCTAGATGGATATTCTGGATATAATCAAATTACAGTGGACCCTCAAGATCAAGAGAAGACAGCATTCACATGCCTCTTTGGAGTATTTGCCTACAGGAGAATGCTATTTGGACTTTGTAATACTCCAGCAACTTTTCAGAGGTGTATGCTTTCAATTTTTTCTGATATGGTTGAAAAGTTCATTGAGGTATTTATGGATGACTTTTCTATTTTTGGTAATTCTTTTGAATCCTTCCTTAAGCATTTATCTCTTATCTTGAAACGGTGTCAAGAATCAAACCTTGTTTTGAATTGGGAAAAATGCCATTTTATGGTAACAGAAGGCATTGTTCTTGGACACCGTATTTCAAGTAAGGGGATTGAGGTAGATAGAGCAAATGTGGAAGTAATTGAAAAATTACCACCACAACTAATGTTAAGGCAGTCAGGAGTTTCTTGGGTCATGCAGGATTTTATAGAAGATTTATAAAATATTTTTCTAAAATTGCTAAACCTTTAAGCAACCTGTTGGTTGCTGATGTTCCTTTTATCTTTGATTCTGATTGTCTACATGCTTTTGAAACTCTGAAAACAAACCTGACCTCTGCTCCCATTATAGCTCCCCCTGACTAGAATTTAGCATTTGAATTAATGTGTGATGCTAGTGATTTTTCTATAGGAGTTGTTTTAGGACAGAGGCATGGTAAACTTATACATATCATTTATTATGCTAGTCGTGTGATAAATAATGCTCAAAAGAATTACACAACTACAGAAAAGGAATTATTAGCTGTTGTGTATGCTGTTGATAAGTTTAGGTCCTATTTACTTGGTTCTAAGGTTATTGTTTATACTGACCATGCTGCTTTGAAGTACCTTCTAACCAAACAGGATTCTAAACTAAGATTAATCAGATGGGTGTTGCTCCTTCAGGAGTTTGATATTGAGATAAAAGACAGGAAAAGGTCAGAAAATCAAGTAGCTGACCATCTCTCCAGGATTGAGCCTGAAGCCAGAGTACAACCACCCACAGCTGTGACTAAGACGTTTTTGGATGAGCAATTGTTTCTCATTCAGTAGGCTCCATGGTTTGCAGACATTGCAAATCATAAAGCCATGAATTTTATTCCGAAGGAGTACAGTAGGCAACAAGTAAAGAAGCTATTGACTGATGCAAAGTACTACATTTGGGAGGAACCATACCTTTTTAAAAGGTGTTCAGATGGTATAATAAGGAGATATGTCCCAGATGAAGAAACACAGCAGATTCTTTGGCACTGTCATGGTTCTGAATATGGAGGCCACTTTGGTAGAGAAAGAACAGCTATAAAGGTCCTTCAGAGTAGATTCTACTGGCCTACTCTCTTCAGAAATTCAAGAGAATTTGTGAAGCACTGTGACAGATGTGCAAAAGCCACGAATCTCCCTGCCAACCATGAAATGCCACAGCAGGGGATTCTTAAGGTTGAGTTGTTTGATGTGTAGGGTATTGATTTCATGGGACCTTTCCCACCCTCACATTCAAACAACTATATTCTAGTGGCAGTTGATTATGTGTCCAAGTGGGTGGAAGTGGTGGCTCTACCCACCAATGATGCCAAGGTGGTGATGAGCTTTCTTCAAAGGTATATCTTTAGCCAGTTTGGTGTCCCAAGGACACTCATCAGTGATGGAGGAAGTCACTTCTGTAACAGACAGCTGAACTCTCTTCTGTAGAGATATAGAGTCCGTCATAAAGTGGCAACCCCTTATCACCCTCAGACAAGTGGACAGGTTGAAGTTTCCAACAGGGAACTTAAAAGGATTCTAGAGAAGACCGTCCGTGTTTCAAGAAAAGATTGGTCTAGGAAGCTTGATGATGCTCTCTGGGCATACCGGACAGCATACAAGACTCCCATTGGCATGTCCCCTTATCAGTTGGTCTATGGTAAAGCCTGTCACTTGCCAGTTGAGCTGGAGCACAAGGCTTACTGGGCAATTAGGTACTTGAATCTTGATTCAGAAGCTGCAGAAATTAAGCGGATGCTTCAGTTGAACGAGCTTGATGAATTCAGATATTCAGCTTTTGAGAATGCCAAGCTCTATAAGGTGAGAACCAAGCTACTGCATGACAAGAAGATTACCATCAGAGTCTTTGAGCCAGGACAGAGAGTGCTTTTATAGAATTCAAGGCTCAAATTTTTTCCCGGGAAGCTGAAATCCCGGTGGTCAGGACCGTTTGTGGTTACCAGAGCTTCACCATATGGTCATGTGGAAATACAGGAAGAGAATTCTAATAGAAAATTTACAGTGAATGGCCAGAGACTGAAGCACTATCTTGGAGGCGAGATTGATCGCCAGAGGTCCACTCATCTGCTGAACTAGCAGAAATGATCGTCAAGCTAGTGACGTTAAAGAAGCGCTTGTCGGGAGGCAACCCGATAATTTCGTATCCTTAGCTATTTTTCGTACTAGTAGTTTTTCTTCCTTATTTGATTTTTACTAAGTTTTTACTGTTTTTCAGATCATGCAGCTATCTTAGAACAGGAGCCGAAAAAAAAAAGAGTACACGACGCGCAAGCATCGCTGATGCGTACGCGTCAGATGGCTGTGTCTGAAAAAAATTTAACAGAGAGTTGAGCGGGAGCAGCGCTGGAAGCATGCTGGAAGCACAAGCTGCATCACGCGTACGCGTAACCCACGCGTGCGTGTCGTTTGCACTTTTGGCACTCCACGCGTACGTGTCACTGACGTGTACATGTGACCTTGGAATTCGACGTAAATATGTGTTTGGGCTGAGAGTTGTGCTGGCTTGGGGCTGGAAGTGTGCAAAAAGCCCAAAACCCGTTCACGCATGCGCATGCATGACGCGCACGCGTCGTATGAAAATATTGGTTCCCAAGTCATGCGAATAGAGAGTTGTGTGTGCCCGCGGCTGGCTTCGCGCGAATTGCACAAATCATGGGCACGCGGACGCGTGCCTGACGCTCACGCGTCATTAAGAAAATTTTGCGACCCACGCGCATGCGTGCCGCACGCGTACGCATCGCCTCGCCGCACAACTACACTAGTTCACCGCCCAGTTTTAATTTTCTTTCTCCCCCTCCCAATCCTAGTTCTCTCTTGTTCTTTTATCCTTTTCTTTTTCTTTCATCATAATATTTGTCTCTTTCTATTTTCAGTTCTTCTTTGCTTGAGGACAAGCAAACCTTTAAGTTTAGGGTTGACGCTTCGCTTAGAAGTTTTCTGTTTATTCTTATGGCACGAAAGGGAGGCGAATCATCTTCACAAGAGGAGCACAACCTAAAGAATAAAACGACCGCTAGGATAACTAAGGTGGTTGAGTTCCTTTCATTCTATATTCCTTCCCACTTTTATTATATTATGTTCCAATTTTTCTACTATTTTGCTTTGTTTGTTGCAAGATCCTTTATTAGTTAGAATCATAGGTCTAGTTTAGTTTTCTCTTAATTTCTTTAAAAGATGTCTCATATATTACTCACTGAGCTTGAATTCAAATAAAAAATTACAAAAGTGATGTATTACATGAGAAATTGAGTTAATTTTAAGAGTAGTCTTGTTTACTTAGATGTGGTGGCAATACTTTTTGTTTTCTGAATGAATGCTTGAACAGTGCATATTTTTTATAGTGAAGTTTATGAATGTTAAAATTGTTGGCTCTTGAAAGAATGATGAAAAAAGAGAAATGTTATTGATATTCTGAAAAATCATAAAATTAATTCTTGAAGCAAGAAAAAGCAGTGAAAAACACGAAGCTTGCGAAAAAAATATAAAATAAAGAAAAAAAAAGAAAAAAAGAAAAAAAAAAGCAAGCAGAAAAAGTCAATAACCCTTTAAACTAAAAGGCAAAGGGTAAAAAGGATCCAAGGCTTTGAGCATTAATGGATAGGAGGGCCCAAAGGAATAAAATCCTGGCCTAAGCGGCTAAATCAAGCTGTCCTTAACCATGTGCTTGTGGCGTGAATGTGTCAAGTGAAAAGCTTGAGACTGAGCGGTTAAAGTCATGGTCCAAAGCAAAACGAGTGTGCTTAAGAACTCTGGGCACCTCAAACTGGGGACTCTAGCAAAGCTGAGTCACAATCTGAAAAGGTTCACCCAGTTATGTGTTTGTGGCATTTATGTATCCGGTGGTAATACTGGAAAACAAAATGCTTATGGTCACAGCCATGACCGATAAAGTAGCTGTGTTCAAGAATCAACATACTGGACTAGGAGAATCAATAACACTATCTGAATTCTGAGTTTCTATGGATGCCAATCATTCTGAACTTCATAGGATAAAGTGAGATGCCAAATCTATTCAGGATTGCAGTTGTAAACCCCACTATAAGAAGAGACATGAGCTTAATTGAACTCTCATTCTCATGCAAATTCACATCCTAAGCTTATATTAGTTTGGATTGCTTGAGGACAAGCAACAGTTCAAGTTTGGTGTTGTGATGTGTGAGCATCTTTCCTATATTTTCCTAGTGAATTTGCTTCTAATTTGTTGAGTTTAATAAAGAATTAATTATCTTTTAGCCAATATGGATGCTACTTTGAGTCTTTTGCAATTTTATTTATTTTAGGTAGCGTTCGGCTGAATTTGATGGAGTTTCTGTAGCACGAGAATCAAAGGAGATGGCAACGAGGAGCGACGTGTACGCGTGACTGACGCGTACGCGTGATTTGGCCCTTTCCAAGGCGACGCGTGTGAGTGACTGACGCGTACGCGTGATTTGAAGATTTGCACAGCGATGCGTGCACGTGACCGACGCGTCCGCCTGACTCGCGAAAAAGACCATCGACGCGTACGTGTGACTGACGCGTACGCGTGACATGCGCCACGTGCAGAAAACGCAGAAAAATGTTGGGGGCGATTTCTGGGCTGTTTTGACCCAATTTCCAGCCCAGAAAACACAGATTAGAAGCTGCAAAATGGACAAAACAAGTGGTCCCCACCATCAACTGAAGACTTGTTAATTAATTCAAATTTAAATTCAAATATTATTTTTAGGAAAAGATATTATTTTAGTTTTAGATAATATATTTTAAATTATTAGGATTAGATATAAAAGGGATTCTAACAGGGTGGTTCCAACACAACATTATTCCATTCCAATTTACAATCCTAGTTTTCTACTCTGAACCATGAGCAACTAAACCTCCACTGTGAAGGTTAGGAGCTCTGTCTATTTGTATGGATTGATTTTATTGCTTTTTCTATTTTAATTCATGTATGGATTTATAATTTAAGAATTGTTTTCGCTCTTTATCTTATGAATTTGGGTGGAACGGAAGTATGACCCTCTTTCTATTTGAGTTCTTGTATAACTTGGAAAAGCTCTTCACTTGAACAACAGCTTGAAAACATATTCTCCTAAATTTTAATTATCTGGATTTAACGGGATACGTGACATATAATCCTTTTACTTTTTTGGGTAATTAGAGTTTTTGTGGCATATAAACTGGAATTTGATCATGCAACTTCTAATTGGAATTAATTGACCAAGGAATTGGCAGTTAATGAATTTTAGAGGAGACTAGAAAGGTCTAAGGAATTAGGGTCTAGTCACATATAGTTTGCTATAAATTAAATCCTACATGATTAAAATAGTTAGTAAGAAAAGTTAATCCGAAAAATAGATAACTCTGAAACCTTAACTGTTTTCTCCATATTTTCTTCCCAACTCGTTTACTTGCCTTCCTTCAATATTCTTTATATTGTTTAATGTCTTTTATATTGCCCAAACATTACTTTTTGTTTGCCTAACTAAGTTTATCACTCAATTATTGTTGCTTGATCCATCAATCCTCGTGGGATCGACCCTCACTCACCTGAGGTATTACTTGGTACGACCCGGTGCACTTGCCAGTTAGTTTGTGGATTGTAAATTCCGCACCATTGATCCTTGGGCTATTTCTATCGGAATCATGGCATCAGCTCCAAACACTAACTTGAAAGGTGTTTCATTGGTCGAGCTTTGCTAGGTTGTATTGTACCCCTAGAGTATCTCTGGTATTAGCTCGGCCCAATGTGCTTTGGCTAGAGTTAATTTTTTCTTTAATGCCTACAAAATGACCTTGTTAGCTGCTTCGGCGAGCCCATTGGTTTGAGGGTGCTCGACCGATGAAAAATGATGCTTGATATTTAAGTTTTGTAAATAAGATGCTATTTTCTTGTTAGTAAATTATCTACCGTTATCAGTAACTATGTCCATAGGTAATCCATATCGGCATATGATAAATTTCAAATTAAATTGTGTACCTTGTCTGCTGTCATTCTAGCAAGCGGCTGAGCTTCTATCCTTTTTGTAAAATAGTCAACTGCTACAAGTAGAAATTTTACCTGGCCTTGTGCTTTTGGGAAAGGATCGAGTATGTCGAGCCCCCATCTGTGGAATGGACATCCGACCTCAAATGTGTGCAACATCTCGGCTGGGTTATGTATTACCGGGGCGCATCTTTGATAGTTTTCGCATCGTTTGGCCTTCGCCATGCAATCTTTCTTTAAGGTAAGCCAATAATAGCTTGCTCTAAGTAACTTTGCTGCTAAGCTCCCACCTCCTATGTGCGTGCCGCAAATGCCTTCATGTGCTTCCGACATTGCCAAGGTGACGTCTTCGTCTCCTAAGCACTTCAAGAGAGGTCGGAAAAATCCTCTCCTGTAAAGGTCATCTCCGATCATGGTGAAGAAACTTGCTTTCTTTCTAAAAAGCTTTGGATTCCCTTCTTGCTGACTGGGAACATATACTTTATTGATTGTTCGGTTAAGACCCCTTCTTTATCTTTTAGAACGATCCCGGCTCCCCCGCCGTCCTCGTTGGAAGCCCCATCGACGTATAACTCCCATTTGGGATAAATCTCCACTGCCGAGGTGAATTCTGCAATGAATTAGTCGGCTAAATCATGAGATTTTAGTGAGCCTCAAGCTTGGTAGTCAATATCGTGCTCGGACAGTTCGACAATCCATTTAGTTAATCTTCCTGCAAGATTGAGCTTTAATAGAACTTGTCGTAGCGGATGATTGGTCCGTACTATAATTTTGTAGCTTTGGAAATAGTGCCTGAGTCATCGCGCTATAATTACTAGAGCATAAGCTAAACTTTTTAATAGTTGGGTACCGTGTTTCTGCGTTCTATAAAATTTTGCTAACAAAATAGACTGGTCGTTGCTCCCGACCTGTTTCTGTAACAAGGATAAATGAAATGGAGTTGGCAGAAACTGAAAGATATAGGTAGAGTGGGTTACTATATATTGGTTTTGTTAATATTGGAGGTGATGATAGGATTTGCTTGAACTCGATGAAGGCCACCTCACATTTGTCCGACCACTCAAATTTGTTTGATTTCCGTAGTGTGTTGAAGAAATGGATTGATCTTGCCGCCATTGTTGGCAGGAACCTTGATAAAGCCGCCAGCCTTCCAGTAAGCTGCTGTACTTCTTTGATTGTTGTCGGCAATTTCATCTCAATGATTGCTTTGCACTTATCGGGATTCGCTTCGATGCTCCTATAGGTTAGCATGAACCCTAAGAACTTTCCCTATGGTTAATAAGGGAATGTGTTACGTTTCTACTTTGATAAAATATTAGGAATTTGGGTACCTACTCATGTGAGACCAGAAAAATTGAAAATCCATGTGCATTGATATGTTATGTTTACTTTTATATAAAAAAAAAAGAGAGAAAGAGAAGAGAAAGTAAATAAAAAAAACCAAAAATATTTAGTTAAATAAATAAATAAATAAGGGGACAAAATTACCCCAATATTAAGCTAATGAAAGATCAATGCATAGGTGATACAAGTGAAGAAGAGTTGATGCATGAGTATTGGTGCACGGAATTGTGATCACACTTTTCACAACTCCGGTACAACTAACCAGTAAGTGCACTGGGTCGTCCAAGTAATACCTTACGTGAGTAAGGGTTGATCCCATGGAGATTGTCGGCTTGATGCAAGCTATGGTCATCCTGTAAATCTTAGTCAGGCGGATTCAAATGGTTATGAGGTTTGATAATTAAAAGATAAATAAAACATAAAATAAAATAAAGATACTTATGTAGTTCATTGGTGGGAATTTCAGATAAGCGTTTGGAGATGCTTTGTTGCTTCTGAACCTCTGCGTTCCTAATGTCTTCTTCCAATCATGCATGCTCCCTTCCATGGCAAGCTGTATGATCCTCTCAGATGAAAAATACCAGGTACAGTTTTTGCACGGCTAATCAACTGTCGGATTTCTCGTCTCGGATGAAAAATACCAGGTACAGCTACCGCACGGCTAATCATCTGTCGGTTCTCACTAGCGTCGGAATAGGATCTCTCAATCCTTTTGCACACTGTCACTGCGCCCAACATTCACGAGTTTGAAGCTCGTCACAGTCATCCCTTCCCATATCCTACTCGAAAGACCATAGACAAGGTTTAGACTTTCCGGATCTCAGGAATGCTGCCAATTGGTTCTAGCCTAAACCACGAAGATCCTAATCTCACGGACTCGGTCCGTGGATTAGAGACCCAAGAGAATATATTCCAGCTGTCGTCCGTTGACTACGTTGAACATCATGTAGACCGCTTGTGGTTGTCAGGCACGTGGATCTTGGCTAAGCGAGTAACGAAGATAGCGGGTGATTGTCACGGGTCACCCTTTTATTCTGACTTAACTGAATTAAGTACGAGAGTATATCTTGGAGAAGAAATAGGCATGAATTGAAAGAGAAACAATAGTACTTGCATTAATTCATGAAAACAGCAGAGCTCCGCACCTTAATCTATGAGGTGTAGAAACTCCGCCGTAGAAAATACATAAGAGAAAAAGGTCTAGGCATGGCCAAATGGCCAGCCTCTAAAACGTAACATAAAATTCCAAAAGTGATCAAAAGATCTCAAAGTATGCGAATACAATAGTAAAAAGTGCTATTTATACTAAACTAATTACTAGGGATTTCAGAAAATAAGTAACTAAGTGCAGATAGTGCAGAAATTCACTTCTGGGGCCCACTTGGTGTGTGCTTGGGCTGAGCATTGAGATTTACACGTGCATAGGCCATTTGTTGAGTTAAACACCAGCTTGGATGACAGTTTGGGCGTTTAACTCCAGTTTTAGTGGCAGTTCTGGCGTTTTACGCCAGAAAAGGGTCTCTGGTGGGAATTTAGACGTCAGTTTGGGCCATCAAATCTCAGGCAAAGTATGGACTATTAAACATTGCTGGAAAGCCCAAGATGTCTACTTTCCAACGCAATTGAGAGCGTGCCAATTGGGCTTCTATAGCTCTAGAAAAATCACTTTGAGTGCAAGAGGGTCAGAATCCAACAGCATCTGCAGTCCTTTCTCAGCCTCTGAATCAGATTTTTGTTCAGGTCCCTCAATTTCAGCCAGAAAATACCTGAAATTACAGAAAAACACACAAACTCATATTAAAGTCCAGAAATGTGATTTTTACATAAAAATTAATAAAAATTAATGAAAAGTAACTAAAAATGCTAAAAACTATGTAAAAATAATGCCAAAAAGGGTATAAATTATCCGCTCATCACAACACCAAACTTAAATTGTTGCTTGTCCCCAAGCAACTAAAAACAAAATAGGATTAAAAGAAGAGAAAATATAATAAATTTCAAAAATATCAATGAAGATTAGTTCCAATTAGATGAGCGAGGCTAGTAGCTTTTTGCTTCTGAACAGTTTTGGCATCTCACTTTATCCTTTGAAGTTCGGAACGATTGGCATCCATAGGAACTCAGAATTCAGATAGTGTTATTGATTCTCCTAGTTTAGTATGTTCATTCTTGAACACAGCTACTTTATGAGTCTTGGCCGTGACCCTAAGCATTTTGTTTTCCAATATTACCACCAGATACATAAATGCCACAAACACATAACTGGGTGAACCTTTTCAGATTGTGACTCAGCTTTGTTAGAGTCCCCAGTTAGAGGTGCCCAGAGTTCTTAAGCACACTCTTTTTGCTTTGGACCATGACTTTAACCGCTCAGTCTCAAGCTTTTCACTTAACACATTCATGCCACAAGCACATGGTTAAGAATAGCTTGATTTAGCCGCTTAGGCCAGGATTTTATTCCTTTGGGCCCTCCTATCCATTAATGCTCAAAGACTTGGATCCTTTTTTACCCTTGCCTTTTGGTTTAAAGGGTTATTGGCTTTTTCTGCTTGCTTTTTCTTTTTCTTTCTTTTTTCTTTATTTTTCGCCTTTTTTTTCTGCAAGCTTTGCTTTTCACTGCTTTTTATTGCTTCAAGAATCAATTTTTTGATTTTTTAGATTATCAATAATATTTCTCTTTTTTCTTTATTCTTTCAAGAGCCAACAATTTTAACATTCATAACTTCACTATAAAAAATATGCACTGTTCAAGCATTCATTAAGAAAACAAAAAGTATTGCCACCACATCAAAATAATTAAACTATTTTCAAGATAGAATTCGAAATTCATGTACTTCTTTTTCTTTTTCAGAATTTTTTTTTTTCAATTAAGAAAGGTGAAGGATTCATAGAACATTCATAGCTTTAAGACATAGACACTAAACATTAATGATAATGTAATGAAGACACAAACATAGTCAAAACATAAAGCATAAAAATCGAAAACAGAGAAATAAGAACAAGAAAATTAAAGAACGGGTCCACCTTAGTGACGGCCGCTAGCTCTTCCTCTTGAAGATCCTATGGAGTGCTTTAGCTCCTCAATATCTCTTCCTTGCCTTTGTTGCTCCTCTCTCATGGCCTTTTGGTCCTCTCTGATTTCATGGAGGACAATGGAGTGCTCTTGGTGCTCCATCTTTAGTTGCTCCATGTTGGAACTCAAATCTCCTAAAGAGGTGTTGAGTTGCTCCCAATAGTTGTGTGGAGGGAAATGCATCCCTTGTGGCATCTTAGGGATTTCTTGATGAGGAATCTCCTCATGCTCTTGTTGAGGTCCATGAGTGAGATCTCTTGTTTGCTCCATCCTCTTTTAAGTGATGAGTTTGTCCTCTTCAATGAGGATGTCTTTCTCTATGACAATTTCTGCTGAATTGCATAGGTTACAGATGAGATGAGGGAAGGCTAACCTTGCCAAAGTGGAGGGCTTGTCCGCCACCTTGTATAGTTCTAGAGGTATGATCTCATGAACTTCTACTTCCTCTCCCTTCATGATACTATGGATCATGATAGCCCGGTCCACTGTAACTTCAGACCGGTTGCTAGTAGGAATGATAGAGCGTTGGATGAACTCCAACCATCCCTTAGCCATGGGTTTGAGGTCAAGCCTTCTCAGTTGAACCGGCTTGCCTTTGGAGTCTCTCTTCTGTTGAGCTCCTTCCACATAGATGTCCATGAGGACTTGGTCCAACCTTTGATCAAAGTTGACCCTTCTAGTGAAAGGATGAGGATCTCCTTGCATTATTGGCAAGTTGAATGCCAACCTCACAGTTTCCGGACTAAAATCCAAGTATTTCCCCCGAACCATTGTGAGCCAATTCTTTGGGTTCGAGTTCATATTTTGATCATGGTTCTTAGTGATCCATGCATTAGCCTAGAACTCTTGAACCATTAAGATTCTGACTTGTTGGATGGGGTTGGTGAGAGCTTCCCAACCTCATCTCCGAACCTCACGTCGGATCTCCGGATATTCACTCTTTTTGAGCATGAAGGGGACTTCGGGGATCACCCTTTTCTTGGCCACAACTTCATAGAAGTGATCTTGATGGACTTTCGAGATGAATCCCTCCATCTCCCATGACTCGGAGGTGGAAGCAACTGCCTTCCCTTTCCTCTTTCTAGAGGTTTCTCAAGCCTTAGGTGCCATTAATGGTTATGAAAAAACAAAAAGCAGAGCTTTTTTCCACACCAAACTTAAAAGGTTTGCTCGTCCTCAAGCAAAAGAAGAAAGAAAAGAGTAGAATAAAAAGAAATGGAGGAGATAGAGGGGTGTGTTGAATTCGGCCAAGGGGGTTTTAAGTGTTTATGATGTGTGAAATTGAAGATGGTAAGGAGGGGCATTTATAGGGTAAGAGAGGGAGGAAATTTGTGTAAGAGGGGGTTGGGTTTGGGAGGGAAATGTTTTGAATTTGAATGGTGAGGTAGGTGGGGTTTTATGATGGATTTTTGGGGAATAGTAGATAGATGTGAGTGGTGAAGAGATTATGGGGAAAAGGGTAGGACTTGATAGGTGAATGGTATTTGGGGAAGGGTGTTATGGAGAGGTGTGAAGAGGAGAGAGAGTGAGTTAGGTAGGTGGGGATCCTGTGGGGTCTACAGATCCTGAGGTGTCAAGGAATTCTGCTCCCTGCACCTTTCTGGCATTTAAACGCCCTCTATGTGTCATTTCTGGCATTTAACGCCATCTCTGCTACCTTTCCTGGCGTTAAACGCCAGACTGATGCCCCTTTCTGGTGTTTAACGCCAGCCAGACACCCTTTTCTGGCGTTAAACGCCAGTCTGTCTGCCAATTTTGGCGTTTAACACCAACTAGACACCAGACACCCTTTTCTAGCATTAAACGCCAGTCTGTCTGCCAATTCTGGTGTTTAACACCCAGAATTGTGCCAGACTGGGCGTTAAACGCCCATTTTGCTATCCTTACTGGCTGTCCTCCAGGGTGTGCTATTTTTGATGCTATTTTTTATTCCGCTTTAATTCTGTAGCTGTTTTTATGACTTCACATGATCATGAACCTAAAGAAAACATAAAATAACAATGGAAAATGAAATGAGAAAGTAATTAACATAGCTAAATAAGATTGGGTTGCCTCCCAATAAGCGCTTCTTTAATGTCAATAGCTTGACAGTGAGCTCTTAGAGAGCTTCACAAACACTCAGAGCATGATGGTGGCCTCCCAAAACAAACTTAGAGTTTGAATATGGGGGCTCTGCTTGACTCTGTATTGAGAGAAGCTTTTCATGCTTCCTCTCCATGGTTACAGAAGAAGATCCTTAAGCTTTAAACATAAGATAGTCCTCATTCAATTGAAGGACTAACTCTCTTCTGTCCACATCAATCACAACCCTTGCTGTGGCCAGGAAGGGTCTTCCAAGGATAATGGATTCATCCTCATCCTTTCTAGTGTCTAGGATTATGAAGTTAGCAGGGATGTACAGACCTTCAACCTTCACTAAGACATCCTCTACAAGTCCATAAGCCTGTTTTATTGATTTGTCTGCTATCTCTAGTGAGATTCTTGCAGCTTGTACCTCAAAGATCCCTATTTTCTCCATTATAGAGAGTGGCATGAGGTTTATTCCTGACCCCAGGTCACACAGAGCCTTCTCAAAGGTCATGGTGCCTATGGTACAAGGTATTAAGAACTTTCCGGGATCCGGTTTCTTCTGAGGTAATTTCTGCTGAACCAAGGCATTCAGTTTATTGATGAGTAATGGAGGTTTATCCTCCCAAGTCTCATTACCAAATAACTTAGCATTCAGCTTCATGATTGCTCCTAGATACTGAGCAACTTGCTCTTCAACAATATCTTCATCTTCTTTAGAGGAAGAATACTTATTAGAGTTCATGAATGGCAACAGTAAGTTCAGTGGAATCTCTATGGTCTCTGTATGAGTCTCAGATTTCTTTGGTTCCTCAATAGGGACCTCATTAATGGTTAGTGGATGTCCAGCAAGGTCTCTTTCATTGGAAATCACTGCCTTTTTACTCTCTCCAGGTTCGGCCACTTTGGATATGGTTATGGCCTTGCACTCTCTTTTGGGATTCTCTTCTGTATTGCTTGAGAGAGTACTAGGAGGAGTTTCAGTAACGCTTTTACTCAGCTGATCCACTTCTGCCTCTAAATTTCTGATGGAGGACCTTGTTTTAGTCATGAAACTGAGAGTGGTCTTAGATAGATCAGAGACTATGGTTGCTAAGTCAAAGAGGCTCTGCTTAGAATTCTCTGTCTGTTGCTCAGAAAATGATGGAAAAGGCTTGCTATTGCTAAACCTATTTCTCCCACCATTATTATTACTGAAGCCTTGTTGAGGCTTCTGTTGATCCTTCCATGAGAAATTAGGGTGATTCCTCCATGAAGGATTATAAGTGTTTCCATAGAATTCTCCCATGTAATTCACCTCTTCCATTGCAGGATTCTCAGGGTCATAAGCTTCTCCTTCAGAGGAGGCTTCTTTAGTACTGCCGGATGCAGCTTGCATTCCAGTCAGATTCTGAGAAATCATATTGACTTACTGTGTCAATATTTCATTCTGAGCCAATATTGTATTCAGATTATCAATCTCAAGAACTCCTTTCTTCTGAGTCATCCCATTATTCACAAGATTTCTTTTAGAAGTATATATGAACTGGTTATTTACAACCATTTCAATGAGTTTCTGGGCTTCTGCAGGTATTTTCTTCAGATGAAGAGATCCACCAGCAGAGTGGTCTAATGACATCTTGGACAATTCAGACAGACCATCATAGAATATACATAAGATGCTCCATTCTTAAAGCATGTCAGAAGGACACCTTCTGATCAATTGCTTGTATCTTTCCCAAGCTTCATAGAGGGATTCACCTTCCTTTTGCCTGAAGGTTTGGATTTTCACTCTAAGCTTGCTCAACTTTTGAGGTGGAAAAAAATTGGCCAAGAAGGCATTGACCAACTTTTCCCAAGAGTTCAGGCTCTCTTTAGGTTGTGAGTGCAACCATATCCTAGCTCTGTCTCTTACAGCAAAGGGGAAAAGCATAAGTCTGTAGACCTCGGGATTAACCCCATTGGTCTTAACAGTGTCACAGATTTGCAAGAATTCAGCTAAGAACTGATGAGGATCTTCCAATGGAAGTCCATGAAACTTGCAATTCTGATGTATTAGAGAACCTAATTGAGGCTTAAGCTCAAAGTTGTTTGCTCCAATTGCAGGAATTGAGATGCTTCTTCCATAGAAATTGGAAGTTCGTGCAGTAAAGTCACCAAGCACTTTCCTAGCATCTCCCCCATTATTGTTGGGTTCGGCTGCCATGTCTTTTTCTTTTTCGAAATTTTCTATAAGGTCCACTCCAGAGTGTTTTGCTTTAGCTTCTCTTAGCTTCCTCTTCAGAGTCCTTTCAGGTTCAGGATCAGCTTCAACAAGAATGTCTTTATCCTTGTTCCTGCTCATATGAAAAAGAAGAGAACAGAAAAGAAAAGAAAAGAAATTCTCTATGTCACAATATAGAGATTCCTTTATGTGAGTAGAAGAATGGAAGAATAGAATAATGAGGTAGAGAGGGAATAAGAGAAATTCGAACACAGAGAGAGGGAGAGGGTTCAAATTATGAGTAGAAGAGAAGTGTTAGTAAATAAATAAAATAAATAGAAAGAGATGAGAGAGAGAGAGTATTCGAATATTAATTAAAATAAAAGAAAAATATTTTTGTTTTTATTTTAATTATTAGTTAGTATTCGAAATTTAAGAAAAGAAATAAAATAAAATTTGAATTTAAAACAATTAGTTAATTAAAAAGAATTTTGAAAAAAGTGGTTAGTGATTTTCAAAAATTAGAAGTGGAAAAGTAGTTAGGTGGTTTTGAAAAAGATAAGAAATAGTAAACTTTTTAAAATTAAAACAAACAAGTCAAGTGTTTAATTGAAAAAGATTTGAAAATAAATTTTGAAAAGATAAGAAGTTAGAAAAAGATTTTGAAATTAAGTTTTGAAAAAGATATGATTGAAATTTATTTTGAAAAAGATTTGAAAAAGAAATTTAAAAAGATTTTATTTTGAAAATTAAAGTTGATGACTTGACTAACAAGAAACTTAAAAAGATATGATTCTAGAATTTAAAGATTGAACCTTTCTTAACAGGAAAGTAACAAACTTGAAATTTTTTTAAATCAAAACATTAATTGTTAGTAAAGTTTTCAAAAATTATGAAATAAAAATAAGAAAAAGATTTTGAAAATTTCTTTAAGAAATTCAAAAATATTAAGAAAAATGAAAAAGATTTGATTTTTTTGAAAATGATTTGAAAAGATAAAATATTTTAAATTGAATTTTTGACTTGACTAACAAGAAACAACTAAATTTTATAAATTTTTGACTAAATCAACCCAAAATTTTGAAATTTATGAGTAAAATATGGGAAAGATATTATTTTTGATTTTTGAATTAATGAAGAAAGAGAAAAACAACAAAATGAAACAAAACATAAAAATTTAAGATCAAAACAAATAATGCATGTAAGAACACTTTGAATGTCAAGATGAATACCAAGAACACTTTGAAGATCATGATGAACATCAAAAACATATTTTTGAAAATTTTTAAGGAAAGAAACACATGCAAGATACCAAACTTAGAAATTTTTAATGTTTAGACACTATGAATTCGAAAATGCATATGAAAAACAAGAAAAGACACAAAACAAGAAAAACACAAGATTAAACAAGGAAAATCATCAAGAACAACTTGAAGATCAAAGAAGAACATAGTGCATGAATTTTTGAAAATTTTAAGAAAATTAAAAAAAATGCAGTTGACACCAAACTTAAAATTTGACACAAGACTCAAACAAGAAACATAAATTTTTTTTGGTTTTTATGATTTTATTAATTTTTTTGTATATTTTTCGAAATTATTTTGGAAAAAGAAAATAAAGAAGTTCAAAATTTTTTAATAAGAATTCCAGGATTCGTGCAATGTTAGTCTAAAGCTTCGGTCCAAAAGAATTAGACATGGCCAAATGGCCAGCCAAGCTTTAGCATAACAAATATAGACATGTCTTTTCTACAATGGAAAGTGGAAACCTCGGTCCAAAAGTTTAGACGTTGCTTAACAGCCAGCCAGGCTTCAACATATCTCATGAAGCTCTAGAATTCATTCTTAAAAATTTTCGAATTTTTCGAAAACTAATTTTTTTTTGTTTTTTCGAAAATAAAAATAAAAAGCTTAAACATAAAATAAAATCACCCAATCTAAGCAACAGGATGAACCGTCAGTTGTCCAAACTCGAACAATCCCCGGCAACGGTGCCAAAAACTTGGTGCACGGAATTGTGATCACACTTTTCACAACTCCGGTACAACTAACCAGCAAGTGCACTGGGTCGTCCAAGTAATACCTTACATGAGTAAGGGTCGATCCCACGGAGATTGTCGGCTTGAAGTAAGCTATGGTCATCCTGTAAATCTTAGTCAGGCAGATTCAAATGGTTATGAGGTTTTGATAATTAAAAGATAAATAAAATATAAAATAAAATAAAGATACTTATGTAGTTCATTGGTGGAAATTTCAGATAAGCATTTGGAGATGCTTTGTTACTTCTGAACCTCTGCTTTCCTACTGTCTTCTTCCAATCATGCATGCTCCCTTCCATGGCAAGCTGTATGATTATCTCAGATGAAAAATACCAGGTACGGCTTCTGCACGGCTAATCAACTGTTGGATTTCTCGTCTCGGATGAAAAATACCAGGTACAGCTACCGCACGGCTAATCATCTGTCGGTTCTCACTAGCGTCAGAATAGGATCTCTCTATCCTTTTGAACACTATCACTGTGCCCAACATTCGCGAGTTTGAAGTTCGTCACAGTCATCCCTTCCCAGATCCTACTCGGAATACCACAGACAAGGTTTAGACTTTCCGGATCTCAGGAATGCTGCCAATTGGTTCTAGTCTATACCACGAAGATCCTAATCTCATGGACTCGGTCAGTAGATTAGAGACCCAAGAGAATATACTCCGGCTGTCGTCTAATGACTACGTTGAACATCATGTAGACCGCATGTGGTTGTCAAGCACGTGGATCTTGGCTAAGCGAGTAACGAAGATAGCGGGTTATTGTCACGGGTCACCCCTTCATTCTGACTTAACTGAATTAAGTACGAGAGTATATCTTGGAGAAGAAGTTGGTGTGAATTGAAAGAGAAACAATAGTACTTGCATTAATTCATGAAGAACAGCAGAGTTCCGCACCTTAATTTATGAGGTATAAAACTTCACTGTAGAAAATGCATAAGAGAAAAAGGTTTAGGCATGGCCGAATGGCCAGCCTCTAAAACGTAACATAAAATTCCAAAAGTGATCAAAAGATCTCAAGGTATGCGAATACAATATTAAAATTTAAAAAGTTCTATTTATGCTAAACTAGTTACTAGGGATTACAGAAATTAAGTAACTAAGTGCAGATAGTGCAGAAATCCACTTCCGGAGCCCACTTGGTGTGTGCTTGGGCTGAGCATTGAGCTTTACACGTGCATAGGCCGTTTCTAGAGTTAAACGCCAGCTTGGATGCCAGTTTGGGCGTTTAACTCCAGTTTTGGTGCTAGCTCTGGCGTTTTACGCCAGAAAAGGCTCTCTGGCCGGCGTTTAGACGCCAGTTTGGGCCATCAAATCTCGGGCAAAGTATGGATCATTATAAATTTCTGGAAAGCCCAAGATGTCTACTTTCCAACGCAATTGAGAGCGCACCAATTGGGCTTTTGTAGCTCCATAAAATTCACTTCGAGTGCAAGAGGGTCAGAATCCAATAGCATCTGCAGTCCTTTCTCAGCCTTTGAATAAGATTTTTGCTCAGGTTCCTCAATTTCAGCCAGAAAATACCTGAAATTACAGAAAAACACACAAACTCTTATTAAAGTCCATAAATGTGATTTTTACATAAAAACTAATAAAAATATAATAAAAAATAACTAAAACATGCTAAACACTATGTAAAAACAATGCCAAAAAGGGTATAAATTATCCGCTCATCAAGTATGTAATGCAAAAGTGGAAATTTTGGGTAGCTAGGAATGAGTTTAGAAGTATATAGATTGTGTGTATAGGTGAGAGCTTAGTTTAGACAAAGATTCAATTTATAGCTCACTTAGCCATATATATACCCTCACCTTTACCTTAGCCCCATTACAACCTTGAAAAGACCTCATGATATTTGCATTGGTACATTAAATACTTGTTGATTGGTTAGGTGAAGAAAAAAGTTTAGAAAGCATGACTAGAGAAGACTAGAGTGAATTAACCCATACACCTGAGTGATTAGAGTGCACATACACTATCAGTGAGGGTTCAATGCTTGATTCTATGTTCCCTGCTTTCATGAGCTGTCTTTTTACAAGTCTACTTTCCTTTACTGTATGATTTTAATTAGTGATATCTGATTTATGTTTGTCTTAAAGAACTTGTTTACTTTTAACCAAGTATGCAGAATCATCTTAGCATATAGTTGCATTCATATATAGGTTGCATCTCATGATTCTTACTTTCCCCATTCATTTATTTTATCTCCTTGAGCTTAGCATGAGGACATGCTAATGTTTAAGTGTGTGGAGTTTGATAAACCACTATTTTATGGTTTATCTTGTGCTGATTTGAGTGGCTTTTATCAAGTCTTTATACACTTAATCATATTGTTTGCATGATTTTATAATTCCTTCCTAGTTTTGTTCTATGATTGAAAACTTGCTTCCTAAGCCTTTAATTTGTGTATTTTAATTCCCCTTTATACCATTCGATGCCGTGATCCGTGTGTTAAGTGTTTCAGGCTTTATAGGGCTGGAATGGCTTAGAGGGTGGAGAGGAAGCTTGCAAAAATGGAAGGAACACAAGAAACTAAGGAGATAACCAACGAGCATCGACGCGCACGCATAGCTCACGCGTGCGGGTGATTTGGAAATTTGCACAGTGATGCGTGCGCATACCTAACGCATACGCGTGAATTGGAGTTTTCACAAAGACGCGTGCGCATGCCTGACGCGTACGCGTGACAAGGAAAATGCCAAACGACGCGCACGCGTGACGGACGCGTACGCGTGACATGCGCGATCTGCAGAAGTTGCAGAAAAATACTGGGGTCAATTTTGGGCCGAGTTTGGACCCAGTTTCCAGCCCAGAAACATAGACTAGAGTCAGAGAATAGCAGAGACTCAAGACACATTCTCATACGCATAGTTTTAGTTTAGTTTTTGAATCTGAGAGAGAAATTACTCTTTCTCTAGGTTTTCTTTTACATTCTTAGATTTGTAATTTTATGCTTTGGCTTTGGATATTGAGAAGAGTCATTACCTCCGTTGAAGTTGCTATTCTAGTTTGCTTTTTTTTCCCCTTACTCTTCCATATCCTTAATTTTTTTTCAGAATTACAATTGGATTTTTTTAGAAGGTATTAATGCAAGGAACCATTTTTACTTTTAATTAATTCTTAGTTATTGTTTATCATGTCTTTCTTTTATTCCCTTTTTAATTCTGTGAAAGTTATATTCATGTTAATGGAGTAGTTTCCTAACTTGATTGGGAGTTGATTAAGAGGAGAACCTTGAGTTGGAATACTCAAGTGTTAATCTTAACTGGGAGTTATTAGTTGACTCTCTAGTCTCTGACTCTAATGCTTTCTTAGGAAAGGGTTAGGACTTGAGTGATAGAGTTGGTTAGTTAGTTACTTGACTTTCCCTTATTAAGTAAGGGATGACCAAGTAGAACAACAACCTTTTATTATTACACTTGGGAAAATTCAACAAGGATAGAACTTCCAATTAATCTTCTCCCAGTCAAGGCTTTTATTTGAATTATATAATCTCTCTCGTTAATTTCCATTGCTTAAATTTACTATTATTTATTTTTCTTTTTCTCAAACTAAAAAATTTCTTGGAAAACCTCTGACCAATAAGCCGCACTCTTTTGTCAACTCGTTGGGAGACGACCTGGGATTTCTACTCCCAGTATTTTGTTCTTAGTTTTGTGACAACTCTTTTCTAAATTGGTGAGCGGATTTTTGCTTGTTAAGAGCTGTACTCGCAACGTATTTCTCATATTAATTTCTTAATCGGCTAATTTTTGCACGCACCAATTTTTGGCGCCGTTGCCGGGGAGTTGCAACAGTGTGCTAATTCATTGGTTGGAATTTATTTATTTGCATTTTATTTTATTTTTTATTAGCATGAGCTGTATATTTCATTTGATCCTGAAATTGAAAGAACTATTTCACATATTAGGCGAGCTCGGTGTAGGCTAGTGATAAACCCCGATTTTGTGGTTTATCTTGTGCTTATTTTAGGGGATTTTATCACCTTTTTCCACATTTATTCTATGAAATAGTATGGTTTTGTAATTCTCCCTTTAATTATGCTTAAGTGTAAAAACATGCTTTTTAGGCCCTTAAATTGGTGATTTTAATTCACTTTAATTCCATTCGATGCCTTGATATGTTTGTTGAGTGATTTCAGGTTCATAAGGCAAGTATTGGATGGAAGAAATGAGAGGAAAAGCATACAAAGTGGAGAATGCATGAGGAAACAAGAATTGGGAATGCATCGATGGGCGCGCAAGCGTACAAGGCGTGTGCACGCAGAAGTGACTTCGCATAAGGCAAGTATTGGTGATTTTAATCGACCCGCACGCGCACATGGCGCGTACGCGTCGATACTCGCAGGTGACCCACTTAAAGGCAAAATGCTGGGGGCGATTTCTGAGCTGCCCAGGCCCAAATCCAACTTGTTTCTAAGAGTATTTCATGAAAAATTGAAGTCCAAGCAAGGAGGGAGCAATTGTTTGTAGTGTAGCATCATGTAGGTTAGTTTCTAGAGAGAGAAGCTCCCTCTTCTCACTAGAATTAGGTTAGTATTAGGTTAATTTCTTGTAGATCTTGTTTCAACTTCATGTTTTCATCTTGTTTCCTTTATGATTTCTTGCTTCTACACTTTTATTCTCTTATTTTGTGATGTTAATTTTACTTTTATGCTTCTTTTATGTTCATGGACTCATGTTGGATTTGGATCTGTTTAATGCAATTTAATGTTTGATGTTCTTTTAATTGTTGATTTGAGTTATGATTTACTTTCCTTGCAATTGATAGTTGTTAGATTTTACTATTTCTTGTACATTTACCATGCTTTCCTTTTGTACCCACCAAGTGTTTGATAAAATACTTGGTTGGACTTTAGAGTAGACTTTGAGCATTTTTTTCTTGGAAAGAGTAATTAGGTAATCTTGAGTCATGAAAACCCAATTTAGATTGGTGATCTAGAGTTGTTAGTTAATATTAATTCCATTGACTCTAATCTCTTGCTAATTTAATTAGTGAGTTGATTGGGACATTTGGATTGAGATTAGCTAGTCTTGTTTGACTTTCTCTCATGGAAGATAACTTACACCTTCTTCCAATGTTGGAGATGACGAAATAAGATAAATTCTTGTTAATCATTGTTATTAGTGACTAGGATAGAAAGTCTATGATCTCAATCCTTGCCATGAATGCCTCTCTCTTTATTACTTGCTTTCTCTTATTTACTTGTCTTCTTTAAATACTTGCTCGATTTACTTTTCTTGTCATTTAATTAATTTCTTGCCCTTTTATAAATCAAAACCCTTGCCCCGTTATAGCCAATAATTGACCACTTCATTGTAATCTTGTGAGACGACCCGGAGTCTAAATACTTCGGTTATTTCTTATTTGGGGTTTGTTATTTGTGACAACCAAATTTTTTATTAGGAGGATTGTTTGTTGCAGTAGAACTATACTTGCAACGAGAATTCATTCATTTGAGGAAATTCTATACCATCAAAGAAAATCTCGCTCAATCAGCTAGCCTCTGAGGGTGGTGAAGTGGTTACTACCAATTCACCAGTCTTATCTGAAGGCGAATCTGAAGCGCCTTCTGAGGAAGAAACAAGCTCCTTTTCTACTGACTCGGTGGATTTACGTACAGGTAACATGGCGGAGCCCAGGAGGATTACTCACTAGGAAGTTGGAGCCCCAGACTTTACACTGCAACCGTATCAAGCGCGTCACGTAAATCTGGCTGCAGATTTTGAACTGAAAACTACGCTAATCAACTTAATGCCCAAGTTTCATGGCTTACCTGCTCAGGATCCTATAAAGCACCTCAGGGATTTTCAGACAGCCTATTCTACTATTAGGCGTCATGGTGCAGATGAAAACTCTATTCTGCTAACCGTCTTCCCATTTTCTCTTGAGGGAAAGGCGAGGGAATGGTACTACACTCAACCTAAAGCAGTTGTTACCAACTGGGATACGCTCAGAAGAGAATTCTTGGAAAAATACTTTCCGGCTAAAGTTACAGACAGACTGAGGAAGGAGATCTCCTGCATTATCCAAGGCGAGTCAGAAACCCTTTATGAGTATTGGGAGCGCTTCAAGAATCTTCTAGACGTGTGCCCCCACCACATGATTGACAGGTTGGTGTTGATTAGCTACTTCACACAAGGTATGAAGCCTCGGGATAAGACTACATTGGATGGTGCAAGTAATGGTTCTCTGAAAAAGTACAAGACCGCAGATGATGTATGGCAACTGATCAGCGACTTAGCTGAGTCCACTCAGAATCACAAGCATAGGAACAGCCACCCCAAGGCTATTGCAGAGGTTTCCTCTGGCAGTGAGACTACTGCTCTCACACAGAGTCTGTGTGAGATGACCAACCTACTGAAGTAGATACATCTAAGTCAAAAACAATCTCAACCTCCCTCACCACAACATAGTCAACAAGTGGTTCCTCAGAGAATGTGCAGGATATGTGCATGTTATAGTCATTTTACTGATGAGTGTCCGCAGTTCCAACAAGAGGACAACACCTTGGCAGCTACTCACAATTTCTATGACTGCCCAAACCAAGGATACTATTAACAAGGTGGCAACTATAACCAAGGTGGGAACCATAACTAGGGTTGGCAAGACAACTCCAACCAGGGGTGGAGGGATAACTCCAGCCAAGGATGGAGGGACAACTATAACAGAGGAGGCAGAGACAACCAGAGAAATCAGAGGTGGAATAATAATAACAATCAGCAGAACTGCTATCAGCAGAACCAGAACCAGTCTTACAGAGTACCACACCTATAGCAGTCCCAAGCACCTCAGAACAATCAATAGCAGACTCCTCAGATTACTTATCCCCCTTCGTCTTCTAATGACGAATTGCTTCAGTCTATTGAGAAAAGACAAAAGGCCATGGAGAACATACTTAGCTCCACCTTAAATGGTCTGACCTCTGCTGTACAAGCTCTTGCCTCATAGATTGGATCTATGAACACTACCAACAACCAGCCTTCAAGCTCCAGTGGAATTCCTTCTCAACCCTTGTCCTACCCCAAGGGTGGCATCAATGCCATCACTTTGAGGTCCGGAATCATACTGTAAGAGAGGAATCAGGAGGAGCCAAGCCCACAAGAACATGCCCCAGTTGAGGATATGGTTGAAGTGGAGGATGTTGAAGAGGAAAATGAAGTACAAGACATGGTTGAAGAAAGAGCAACTCAACTAGGGAATGGCGCACCAGAAGAGGCTAAAGCTACCAGAGACGCCATCCCTATCCCATTTCCACACCTTGCAGGGAAGTCCAGAAAGTAGATGGAACTTGACGCAAAAATGGTAGAAATCTTCAAAAAAGTTGAGGTAACTATTCTCCTTTTTGAGGTTATTCAGCAAGTACCTAAATATGCGAAGTTTCTAAAGGATTTGTTCATGCATAAGGATAAGATTAATTAGTTAGAAACTATTCCTTTAGGTAGTTCTATATCTACTTTAATGGGGGATATACCTGAAAAATGTCGTGATCCAGGGCCATGCATAGTTAACTGTACCATTGGGGGGTAATATTTTCTGACTGCATGTGTGACTTAGGAGCATGCGTGAGTATTATGCCATTGCCTATATATGATGCTTTGAGGCTCCCTCCCTTAAAAAGGTCAGCAGCTCGTTTTGTGTTAGCAAATAAAAGCATTATTATAGTGGTTGGAATTGCTAAGGACGTGCTGGTGAGCATTAAGGGGCTCACATTTCCCATTCACTTCTATATCTTGGAGATGCCCCAAAATGACTCAGGAAGACCGTCATCCATCCTGCTCGGAAGACCATTCCTGAAGACCTCAAAGTTCAAGTTGGATGCATTCTCAGGAACTTATTCTTTTGAGATAGATGGCCGAGCAGTAAGCTTCAACCTGAATGAAGCTATGAAGCACCCTCTGGAAGACCATTCCATCTTCCAGCGCGACATCATTGATGAGACCGTAGCAGCAGTCCACCAAGAAGAAGTAGAAAAGATGCACATGGAGCAAGGTCCAAGTGTGGGGAAACCCTTTGAGCACAATGAGGACACTTTGCAATCATCACATGCTCCAGAAGATCTAGAACCCAGTTAGGAGCAGAAATTGGAATTGAAGCCCCTTCCACCCCACCTCAAGTATGCTTACCTTGAAGATAATCAGAAGCTCCCAATTATCATTGCAAAAGACCTCACATCCCAATAAGAGGAGCAGTTGCTTACTGTGCTGAGAAGGCACAAGAAAGCAATTGGGTGGAGCTTAGCGGATATAGTAGGCATAAGCCCTCAAGTTTGTGAGCACAGGATACTTTTAGAAGAGGGAGCAAGGCCTGTCTGTCAACCCCAAAGAAGACTGAATCCCACCATCTTGGAGGTTGTCAAGAAGGAAGTGACCAGACTGCTGGAAGCTGATATCATTTACCCCATCTCAGATAGTGAATGGGTCAGCCCAGTACAAGTGGTTCCCAAGAAGTCTGGAGTCACTACCGTGAAGAATGAGTATGGAGAGCTCAGAGCAACTAGAGTACACAATTCTTGGAGGGTGTGCATTGATTACAGGCACCTCAACCAGGCCACTCGTAAGGATCACTACCCCCTGCTATTCATTGATCAAATGCTGGATCGCCTGTCAGGTAAATTGCATTACTGCTTTTTAGATGGTTACACAGGCTATTTTCATATTCATATAGCTCCTGAAGATCAGGAAAAGACTACTTTTACATGTTCCTTTGGGACATCTGCTTATAAAAGAATGCCTTTTGGCTTATGCAATGCACCAGCTACTTTCCAAAGGTGCATGATGAGTCTTTTCTCTGATCCTATTGAGAGCTGTATGGAAGTTTTTATGGATAATTTTAGCGTATACGGTGATTCCTTTAGCCTTTGATTGGATAGTTTATCTAAAGTATTAGACAGGTGTGTTAGTTCAAACCTTGTTTTAAATTTTGAAAAGTGTCATTTTATGGTCAAACAAGGTATTATTCTAGGACGTGTTGTCTCTAATACTGGTATTTTTGTAGATCCAGCAAAGGTAAATGTCATTTCTAGTTTACCTTACCCCTCCTCCGTGAGGAAAGTCCGTTCGTTCCTTGGCCATGCAGGTTTCTACCGGAGATTCATCAAGGACTTCAGTAAGGTAGCATTACCTTTATCTAGACTGCTGCAGAAGGATGTGGAGTTCGAGCTGAGTGAGGATTGTATGGAAGCGTTTGATAAGCTGAAGATCGCCTTGACTCAAGCTCCAATTGTGAGAAGACCAGACTGGAGCCAGCCCTTTGAGATTATGTGTGATGCCTCCAATCATGCTGTAGGAGCGGCGCTGGCCCAGCGCGCATGTAAGGATCATTTTGTAATTGCATATGCTTTAAAGACCCTAAACGCTGCTCAATCTAATTACACTACCACTGAAAAAGAGCTTCTGGCTATTGTTTTTGCTCTGGATAAATTCCGAGCCTATTTACTTGGTACTAAGGTGGTAGTGTACTCAGACCATGCAACTCTAAAATATTTATTAGCTAAAAAAGAGTCCAAACCAAGGCTAATACGTTGGATACTGCTGCTGCAAGAATTTGATTTAGAAATTAAGGATAGGAGTGGTTCTCAGAATTTAGTGGCATACCACTTGAGTCTCCTTGAGCACATTAAGGATGACTCCACTCCTATCAATGATGCTTTTCCATTTGATAGCTTGAATGCAGTATCTGAAGTAGTTCCTTGGTATGCACCTGTAGCTAATTATCTAGTTAGCCATACTTTCCCTCCTAATTTTACTAAGCATCAAAGAGACAAGCTGAAAAGCGAGTCCAAATTTTATATATGGGATGACCCATATTTATGGAGGTATGGTACTGACCAGATAATTAGAAGGTGTGTGCCCCAATCAGAATTCCAGTCCATTTTAGAGGCATGCCACTCCTCTGAGAGTAGTGGACATTTTGGCCCTCAAAGAACAGCTAGAAAAATTTTAGACTATGGATTCTGGTGGCCTACTCTTTTTAAAGATGCTACTGCCTTCTGTAAATCTTGTTCTCCATGCCAGAGGTTTGGTAATATATCCAAGAGGGATGAGATGCCCCAACAAATTATGTTGTTCTGTGAGATTTTTGATGTTTGGGGCATTGACTTCATGGGTCCGTTTCCAAACTCTAGCGATTTCTTATATATATTGTTAGCTGTAGATTATATTTCTAAATGGGTGGAAGCAATTCCTACCCGTACTGATGATGCTAACACTATTGTCTCTTTTGTTAGAAACCATATTATCTGTCGCTTTGGATCACCACGAGCAATCGTGAGCGATCAAGCCACCCATTTCTGTAACAGGAGATTGACCGCTCTACTGAAGAGGCATGGTGTTATTCACAAGGTAGCTACTACTTACCATCCACAGACTAATGGACAAGTAGAGGTGTCTAAGAGAAAGATAAAGCATATCCTGGAGAAGATAGTCAAGCCTCATAGGAAGGACTGGAGCATCAGGCTATAAGATGCACTTTGGGCATATCGAACAGCGTACAAGACACCCATTGGGATGAGTCCCTTCCGCTTAGTGTACAGAAAGGCTTGCCACCTCCTAGTGGAGATGGAACATAAGGCTTTCTGGGCTGTGAGGGAGTGCAACATGGGATTTGGGAAAGCTGGCGTTGAAAGGAAGCTGCAACTAGCAGAACTGGAGACCCTTCGACTCGAAGCTTATGACAACTCCAGATTATACAAAGAAAAGATAAAGGTTGTGCATGACAAGCACATCAAGAGAAGAGAGTTCAGACCTAGAGATCTGGTCCTCCTTTACAACTCCAGGTTGAGACTCATGCCAGGCAAGCTGAGATCCAGATGGGAAGGTCCCTACAGAGTAGAGAAGGCAGATCCCTACGGAATCTTTCACCTGAGTCACCTTTCAAGCTCCAAATTTATCAAGGTCAATGGACAACACTTAAAGCTATATCATGGTGAGAAGATGAAGAAAAAAAAGGAGCTGGAGATATTGGAAGATCCACCAACAAGAGTAGATTGAGCTTGTGGACTGTCCAACTTAAGGACGTTAAAGCAAAGTGCTAGGTGGGAGACAACCCACCATGGTATGATCGTTCTTTTCTCTCTTCTTAGTTTCATTTAGTAACTCTTCTCATGCTTTCTGCATATAGTCTGCATTTGCATCTGCATATTGCATAAGCATAAAAAAAAGAGAGAAAAAGAAGAGAAAGTGGCAGAAAGTTGCGTGGAAGCAATGCAGAAAGTGTGCCAATCACACAAGCATCACCACGCGCACGTGTCCCTCACGCGTGCACGTCATTTGAATATTTGGCACCTCATGCATACGTGTCAATGACGCCCACGCGTGACCTATGAAAATCGACGTAAAAAGGTGTCAGGCCAAAAATTGTGATGGCCTGGTGCGGGAACTGTGCCCAAGGCACTAAGTCACTCACGCGTACGCGTCCCAGATGCGTGCGCGTCATTTTCAAATTCTGAACACCCACGCATACGCGTCAATGACGCGCATGAGTCGTATGCCATTTTGGCACACACCTCGAAACGAACAGAGAGTAGTGCGTGCGCAAGGCTGCCTTCGCGCGAGTAGCACAAACACGGTCACGCGTACCCGTGACTGACGCCTACGCGTCGCCTCCCCATTTGCGTGACCCACGCATACGCGTGGAGTACGTGTGCGCGTCACTCGCGCAACACCACCAGATCCCTGTGCCGCCACTTTTCTTATCTTTTCTTTTCCAATCCTAATTACTTTCTTCTTTCTTCTTTCTTCCTCTTCTTTCTTCTTTATTTTCCATTCTTTTTCTCCTTCTTCTTTCTTTACTCTTTTCTTCTTTTTCCCCCTTCCATCATATTTTCTTCACCTCACATTCTCCATTACCTCTCTTTATCACCTTCTTCTCAAGGTTCTTTCTTTCTATTTTCTTTCTTCTCTTCTTATTATCTATTTATTTTTTGCATTATGTTACTTGGTGTTAGAAATCTAATTGGGTGATTGTTTTCTTCCATAATTGCTTGTGGATTATTAAGGAGTTGTTTGACAATTATCACTAATTATTTTTGGGTTGCTTGCATGTTCAAATTTAATACTTTTAATAACATATTTACCATACATACTAAGTGTTTGTGAAAAAGCCCGTATGGCATTGTGCATTTTTAATTATTCTATCCTTCTACTCTAATTCCTATTTTTCACAAAACCCTTTCAATATCTTATTAATTGAATATAATTGTCAATACAAACGTGATTGTTAGTTTGTTACGAGTGATAATACATTTTAGCTATTGATTCTTGTTCTATGCTACTCATGCTTTTGCCGGCATGCTAATGAACATCTTGCATCTACTTGCCATAATATGCACTTGCTATATTTCCAATGATGAACTGATCACATGTAGTCGCGACCATGTGTTAACGACATCCTTCTTTACCTTGGCATTGATTATCACTTGTACTGTCCCCCTCCTTGCTTTAACCCTTGGCTTTACATGTTACTTTCCTTTTCCCTTTTCAGGATCGCCACCAAGAAGGGTAAAGAGAAAGCTGTCCCCAAACCACCGGCAAGGAGAGGAACAAAAAGAGCGCTAGCTGCGGAGCCATCTCCAACATCAGTAAAGCCCTCAGCAAAGCGAGTCAAGAGGATCACCAGGGTCAATAAAACTGAGAAAGCTTTTCCAGCAAGGGACACTGCGCGGTTCACTAACCACTACTGTGAGCAGATGTTCCCCATCCTGGCTGAGCGAAATTACAACAACGAGAATGGTGCACGAAATCACAATCACACTTTCGCAATTCCGCACAACTAACCAGAAAGTGCACTGGATCGTCCAAGTAATACCTTACGTGAGTAAGGGTCGATCCCACGGAGATTGTCGGCTTGAAGCAAGCTATGGTTATCTTGTAACTCTCAGTCAGGATATCAATAATTCTCGGATTTAATTGTAAAAAGTAGAAAAACATGAAATAAATACTTGTTATGCAGTAATGGAGAATAAGTTGAGGTTTTGGAGACGCTCTGTCCCCTGAATCTCTGCTTTCCTACTATCTTCTTCTTCACACACGCAAGGCTCCTTCCATGGCAAGCTTTATGTTGGGCATCACCGTTGTCAATGGCTACTTCCCGTCCTCTCAGTGAAAATGTTCCAAATGCGCTGTCACCGCACGGCTAATCATCTGTCGGTTCTCGATCATGTTGGAATAGGATCCATTGATCCTTTTGCGTCTGTCACACGCCCAACACTCGTGAGTTTGAAGCTCGTCACAGTCATCCCTTCCCAGATCCTACTCGGAATACCACAGACAAGGTTTAGACTTTCCGGACCTCAGGAATGGCCGCCAATAATTCTAGCCTATACCACGAAGGTTCTAATCTTAGATTAGAAACCCAAGAGATACACATTCAAGCTTGATTGCATGTAGAATGGAAGTGGTTGTCAAGAACACGTTCATAGGTGAGAATGATGATGAGTGTCACGGATCATCACATTCATCAGGTTGAAGTGCGAATGAATATCTTAGAATAGAAGCAAGCGTGATAGAATGGAAAATAGTAGTAATGGCATTAATTCATTGAAACACAGCAGAGCTCCTCACCCCCAACCATGGGGTTTAGAGACTCATGCCGTAGAGAATACAATATGGAACGTGTAAAGTGTCATGAGGTTTCCAAATACAATAACAAAAGGTCCTATTTATAGAAAACTAGTAGCCTATAGGGTTTACAGAAATGAGTAAATGATGCAGAATCCACTTCCGGGCCCACTTGGTGTGTGCTTGGGCTGAGCATTGAAGCTTTCATATGTAGAGACTTTTCTTGGAGTTAAACGCCAACTTTTGTGCCAGTTTGGGCGTTTAACTCCAGCTTTTATGCCAGTTCTGGCGTTTTGACGCCATAATTTTTATGCTGACTTGGAACGCCAGTTTGGGCCATCAAATCTCGGGTAAAGTATTGACTATGATATATTGCTGGAAAGCCCAGGATGTCTAATTTCCAACGCAATTGAGAGCGCACCAATTGGGCTTCTGTAACTCCAGAAAATCCACTTTGAGTGTAGGGAGGTCAGAATCCAACAGCATCTGCAGTCCTTTTTCAGCCTCTGAATCATATTTTTGCTCAGGTCCCTTGATTTTAGCCAGAAAATACCTGAAATCATAGAAAACACACAAACTCATAGTAAAGTCTAGAAAAGTGAATTTTAAATAAAAACTAATAAAAATATAATAAAAACTAACTAAAATATACTAAAAACATACTAAAAACAATGCCAAAAAGCGTATAAATTATATGCTCATCAGAGAACCTACTCATTCTCCCTACCCACATTGTTGAGTTTGTTAAGCCCTGCATTGAGCGCAGACAATGAGGATTCTTATGGAGATAGCCACGGCAGGTTAACCTTTCATGGGTAGTTGAATTCTACTCCAATTTTCACATGCCAACCCTGCAGTCTGTCTATGTCCGTCAGAAGCACGTCCCTATTTCCAAAGAGGCCATTCAGTGCGCTTTAGATCTCCCCCCTGCCCCAGAAGGATTAGACACATACCAAGAAGCCTCTTTCAAACGCCAAATATACCAATTTGACTGGGACGCCGTCCTCAGAGTTATAGCACAACCTGGCAGCAGATGGATATATGGATACCATCGATCCCGACCTAAGGGCATATTGGCTTCAGCACTTACCTTGGAGGCTCGAGTGTGGGCACAGATTATGTCCCACTACGTCTTTCCGAGCACTCACGAGTCCTCCTTCATTATAGACATGGCTATTCTCCTCTGGTGTACCCTTACCGACCAGCCTCTCAACTTACGAAGACACCTCCGGCACGCCATGGGACACGTACAGATTGCGGACAACCTACCCTTTCCCGCCTTGGTTTCATATCTAGTCTCGACAGCCGGAGTATCCTACAGAGATGGGGACACCAAGACCATACTTCTGCGGGACGATCAGTATGTCCCCAACGGGAAGTACATCAAACCCCAAGCAGCCACTACTAGCCGGATTGCAGACCCGGCCAGAGATATTCCTTCTCCTTCCACATCAGAAGCACCTTCAACAAATCAGCTTCTCCTTCAGATACTTCAGAGATTGGACCGGCTTGACCAGCAAGCATAGAGAATGGAGCGCCATAACAAGCGCTAATTTACATACCTCAAAGAGTTGATTGTTGGCAACCACCCACCTGAAGCCGAACCAGACACTCCGGACTCCACTTTACCTACCAACACTGGAAGCCATGACAATCCCAACTGTGGAAATGCTGTTACCAGCCCCCCTTTGTTCCTAACTGATGGCACCGAGGACGGTGCCAAGCTTTAAGTGTGGGGAGGTCGGTCAGTACCTGACTTCTGGAGGTAAGCTCTCTCTCTTAACACCAACATTTTAGTTTTTGTTTTGTTAAATAGAGTAGATTGCATGATAATAATTATTTGCATGTATGTTTGCTTGGTTAAAGTAATAAATTTCCTTTTAAGACTATATTTTTTAATATTTCACTAATTTAAATTAAAAGATGTGCTAAACTTGTTTGAAGACTGTAATTTGGAACATGAATTATAGCTAAAAGAACACACAACCTGTGAGACTTGAGCTTAATTACATGGTTCCACTATTTAACCATAAAATTTTATTCTTGTGTGTTTTCTTCTCTATAATTGTAATCTATATTTTGTTCCACTCTATATGTCCAATGTTTAATGTATTTATATGCATGCATATGATTGAGTCCATCATTTGTTATTAACTCACTTATCCCAAATAGCCTACCCTTTCAATCACCTTTGTTAGCCACTTTGAGCCTTTTTATCCCCCTTGTTCTATATTTTACCACATCACTAGCCTTAAGCAGAAAAACAAATTAATTACCCCAAATTGAATCTTTGGTTAGCTTAAGATAAAGATTATGTATCAACTAAGTGTAGGGAAACTGTGGGAACATGGGTTAATAAGGGAATGTGTTACGTTTCTACTTTGATAAAATATTAGGAATTTGGGTACCTACTCATGTGAGACCAGAAAAATTGAAAATCCATGTGCATTGATATGTTATGTTTACTTTTATATATAAAAAAAAGAGAGAAAGAGAAGAGAAAGTAAATAAAAAAAAAGTATTCAATTAAATAAATAAATAAATAAGGGGACAAAATTACCCCAATGTTAAGCTAATGAAAGATCAATGCATAGGTGATACAAGTGAAGAAGAGTTGATGCATGAGTATGTAATGCAAAAGTGGGAATTTCGGGTAGCTAGGCATGATTTTAGAAGTATATAGAGTGTGTGTATATGTGAGAGCTTAGGTTAGTCAAATATTCAATTTATAGCTCACTTAGTGATATATATACCCTCACCTTTACCTTAGCCCCATTACAACCTTTAAAAGACCTCATGATGTTTGCATTGGTACATTAAATACTTGTTGATTAGTTAGGTGAAGAACAAAGTTTAGAAAGCATGACTAGAGAAGACTAGAGTGAATTACCCCATACACCTGAGTGATTAGAGTGCACATACACTATCAATGAGGATTCAATGCTTGATTCTATGTTCCCTGCTTTCATGAGCTATCTTTTTACAAGTCTACTTTCCTTTACTGTATGATTTTAATTAGTGATATCTGATTTATGTTTGTCTTGAAGAACTTGTTTACTTTTAACCAAGTATGCAGAATCATCTTAGCATATAGTTGCATTCATATATAGGTTGCATCTCATGAGTCTTACTTTCTCCATTCATTTATTTTATCTCCTTGAGCTTAGCATGAGGACATGCTAATGTTTAATTGTGGGGATTTTATAAACCACTATTTTATGGTTTATCTTGTGCTGATTTAAGTGGTTTTTATCAAGTCTTTACACGCTTAATCATACTGTTTGCATGATTTTACAATTCCTTCCTAGTTTTATTCTATGATTGAAAACTTGCTTCCTAAGCCTTTAGTTTGTGTATTTTAATTCCCCTTTATACCATTCGATACCGTTATCCGTGTGTTAAGTGTTTCAGGCTTTATAGGACAGGAATGGCTTAGAGGATGGAGAGGAAGCTTGCAAAAATGGAAGGAACACAAGAAATTAAGAAGATAACCAGCGAGCATCGATGCGCACACATAGCTCACGCGTGTGCGTACCTAACCCATACGTGTGAATTGGAGTTTTCACAAAGATGCGTGCGCATGCCTGACGCGTACGCGTGATAAGGAAAATGCCAAACGACGCGCACGCGTGACTGACGCGTACGCGTGACATGCGCGATCTGCAGAAGTTGCAGAAAAACGCTGGTCAAGGCTTTTATTTGAATTATATAATCTCTCTCGTTAATTTCCATTGCTTAAATTTACTATTATTTATTTTTCTGTTTCTCAAACTCAAAAATTTCTTGGAAAACCTCTGACTAATAAGCTGCACTCTTTTGTCAACTCGTTGCGAGACGACCTGGGATTTCTACTCCTAGTATTTTGTTCTTAATTTTGTGACAACTCTTTTCTAAATTGGTGAGTGGATTTTGCTGGTTAAGAGCTATACTCGCAACGTATTTCTCATGTTAATTTCTTAATCGGCTAATTTTTGCACGCACCTATTTTTGGCACCATTACCGGGGAGTTGCAATAGTTTGCTAATTCATTGGTTGGAATTTATTTATTTGCATTTTATTTTATTTTATTTTATTACCATGAGCTGTATATTTCATTTGATCCTGAAATTGAAAGAACTATTTCACATATTAGACGAGCTCGGCGTAGGCTAGCCTCTGAGGGTGGTGAAGTGGTTACTACCAATTCACCAGTCTTATCTGAAGGCGAATCTGAAGCACCTTCTGAGGAAGAAATAAGCTCCTTTTCTACTGACTCGGTGGATTTACGTACAGGTAACATGGCGGAGCCCAGGAGGATTACTCTCCAGGAAGTTGGAGCCCCAGACTTTACACTGCAACCGTATCAAGCGCGTCACCCAAATCTGGCTACAGATTTTAAATTGAAGACTGCGCTAATCAACTTAATGCCCAAGTTTCATGGCTTACCTGCTCAGGAGCCTATAAAGCACCTCAGGGATTTTCAGACAGCCTGTTCTACTGTTAGGTGTCATGGTGTAGATGAAAACTCTATTATGCTAACCGCCTTCCCATTTTCTCTTGAGGGAAAGTCGAGGGAATGTTAATACACTCAACCTGAAGCGGTTGTTATAAACTGGGATACGCTCAGGAGAGAATTCTTGGAAAAATACTTTCCGGCTGAAGTTACAGACAGACTGAGGAAGGAGATCTCCTGCATTATCCAAGGCGAGTCAGAAACCCTTTATGAGTATTGGGAGTTCTTCAAGAATTTTCTAGACGCGTGCCCCCACCACATGATTGACAGGTTGGCGTTGATCAGCTACTTCACATAAGGTATGAAGCCTCGGGATAAGACTACATTGGATGGTGCAAGTAATGGTTCTCTGAAAAAGTACAAGACCGCAGATGAAGCATGGCAACTAATCAGTGACTTAGCTGAGTCCACTCAGAATCACAGGCACAGGAACAGTTTCCCCAAGGCTGTTGTAGAGGTTTCCTCTGGCAGTGAGACTACTGCTCTCACACAGAATTTGTGTGAGATGACCAACCTACTGAAGTAGATATATCTAAGTCAACAACAATCTCAACCTCCCTCACCACAACATAGTCAACAACTGGTTCCTCAGAGAGTGTGTGGGATATGTGCATGTTATAGTCATTATACTGATGAGTGTCTATAGCTCCAACAAGAGGACAACACCTTGGCAGCTACTCACAATTTCTATGACCGCTCAAACCAAGGATACTATCAACAAGGCGGCAACTATAACCACGGTGGGAACCATAACCAGGGTTGGCAAGACAACTCCAACCAGGGGTGGAGGGATAACTCCAACCAAGGTTGGAGGGACAACTAGAACAGAGGAGGCAAAGACAACCAGGGGAATCAGAGGTGGAATAATAATAACAATCAGTAGAACCACTATCAGCAGAACCAGAACCAGCTTTACAGAGCACCACACCTAAGGCAGTCCCAAGCACCTCAGAACAATCAACAGCAGACCCCTCAGATTACTTATCCCCCTTCGTCTTCTAATGACGAATTGCTTCAGTCTATTGAGCAAAGACAAAAGGCCATGGAGAACACACTTAGCTCCACCTTAAATGGCCTGACCTCTACTATACAAGCTCTTGCCTCACAGATTGGATCTATGAACACTACCAACAACCAGCGTTCAAGCTTCAGTAGAATTTCTTCTCAACCCTTGCCCAACCCCAAGGATGGCATCAATGTCATCACTTTGAGGTCCGGAACCACACTACAAGTGAGGAATCAGGAGGAGCCGAGCCCACAAGAACACGCCCCAGTTGAGGATATGGTTGAAGTGGAGGATGTTGAAGAGGAAAATGAAGTACAAGACATGGTTGAAGAAAGAGCAACTAAACCAGGGAATGGCGCACCAGAAGAGGCTAAAGCTACCAGAGACGCCATCCCTATCCCATTTCCGCACCTTGCAAGGAAGTCCAGAAAGCAGATGGAACTTGACCCAAAAATGGTAGAAATCTTCAAAAAGGTTGAGGTAATTGTTCCCCTTTTTGAGGTTATTCAGTAAGTACCTAAATATGCGAAGTTTCTAAAGGATTTATGCATGCATAAGGATAAGATTAATGAGTTAGAAACTATTCCTTTAGATAGTTCTATATCTGCTTTGATGGGGGATATACCTGAAAAATGTAGTGATCTAGGGCCATGCATGGTTAACTGTACCATTGGGGGGTATAATATTTTTTGACTGCATGTGTGACTTAGGAGCATGCATGAGTATTATGCCATTGTCTATATATGATGCTTTAAGGCTCCCTCCTTTAAAAAGGTTGGCAGCTCGTTTTGTGTTAGCAGATAAAAGCATTATTACAGTGGTTGAAATTGCTGAAGACGTGCTGGTGAGCATTAAGGGGCTCACATTTCCCATTGACTTCTATATCTTGTAGATGCCCCAAAGTTACTCAGGAAGACCGTCATCCATCCTGCTCGGAAGACCATTCCTGAAGACCTCAAAGTTCAAGTTGGATGCATTCTCAGGAACTTATTCTTTTGAGATAGACGGCTGAGTAGTAAGCTTCAACCTGAATGAAGCTATCAAGCACCCTCTGGAAGACCATTCCATCTTCCAGTGCGACATCATTGATGAGACCGTAGTTGCAGTCCACCAAGAAGAAGTAGAAAAGATGCACATGGAGCAAGGTCCAAGTGTGGGGAAACCCTTTGAGCATAATAAGGACACTTTGCCATCATCACTTGCTCCAGAAGATCTAGCGCCTAGTTAGGAGCAGAAATTAGAATTGAAGCCCCTTCCACCCCACCTCAGGTATGCTTACCTTGAGGATAATCAGAAGCTCCCAGTTATCATTGAAAAATACCTCACATCCCAACAAGAGGAGCAGTTGCTTACTGTGCTGAGAAGGCACAAGAAAGCAATTGGGTGGAGCTTGGCGGACATAGTAGGCATAAGCCCTCAAGTTTGTGAGCACATGATACTTTTAGAAGAGGGAGCAAGGCCTGTCTGTCAACCCCAAAGAAGACTGAATCCCACCATCTTGGAGGTTGTCATGAAGGAAGTGACCAGACTGCTGGAAGCTGATATCATCTACCCCATCTCAGATAATGAATGGGTCAGCCCAGTACAAGTGGTGCCCAAGAAGTCTGGAGTCACTACCGTGAAGAATGAGTATGGAGAGCTCATAGCAACTAGAGTGCAGAATTCTTGGAGGGTGTGCATTGATTACAGGTGCCTCAACTAGGCCACTCGTAAGGATCACTACCCCCTACTATTCATTGATCAAATGCTGGATCGCTTTTCAGGTAAATCGCATTACTTCTTTTTAGATGGTTACACAGGCTATTTTTCAGATTCATATAGCTCCTAAAGATCAGGAAAATACTACTTTTACATGTCCCTTTGGGACATATGATTATAAAAGAATGCCTTTTGGCTTATGCAATGCACCAACTACTTTCCAAAGGTGCATGATGAGTCTTTTCTCTAATCTTATTGAGAGCTATATGGAAGTTTTTATGGATGATTTTAGCATATACGGTGATTCCTTTAGCCTTTGCTTGGATAGTTTATCTAAAGTATTAGACAGGTGTGTTAGTTCAAACCTTATTTTAAATTTTGAAAAGTGTCATTTTATGGTCAAACAAGGTATTGTTCTAGGACATGTTGTCTCTAATACTGGTATTTCTGTAGATCCAGCAAAGGTAGATGTCATTTCTAGTTTACCTTACCCCTCTTCTGTGAAGGAAGTCCGTTCGTTCCTTGGCCATGCAGGTTTCTACCAGAGATTCATCAAGGACTTCAGTAAGGTAGCATTACCTTTATCCAGACTGCTGCAGAAGGATGTAGATATGAAGGCCCAGTTATGAAGGCCGTCTTGTCCTCATCTGATGGGTGCATGAGTATTTGGTTGTAGCCCGAGTACGCGTCCATGAAGCTTAGCATCTAGTAACCGGATGTGTTGTCAACGAGCTTATTGATAAACCGCTATTTTACAGTTTATTTTGTATTGAATTGAGTGGATTTTATCCATTATTCTCACACTTATGCATATAAATCGCATGTTTTACATTTTCCATCCTGATTTTGTGCTATGATTGAAAACATGCTTCTTTGGCCTTAAATTTGCTAATTTTAATCCTCTTTTATTACCATTCGATGTCATGATATGTGTGTTAAGTGATTTCAGGTTTTCCAGGGCAGGAATGGCTTAGAGGATGGAAAAGAAGCATGCAAAAGTGGAAGGAACACAAGAAATTGAGGTTTTGAGAATCTGATAGCGACGCGCACGCGTGGCTGAAGCCTACGCGTGGCAATAAAAAGTCCATCGACGCGTACGCGTGGTTGACGTGTACGCGTGACAGAGCGTCACATGCTGCATTAAACAGAAAACACTGTGGGCGATTTCTGGGCTACTTTGGACCCAGTTTCAGTCCCAAAAATACTGATTAGAGGCTGCAGAGTGGAGCTAGAAAGAGGAGTCAATCATTCACACTTTCATTCCCATTAGTTAGGTTTAGATGTTGTTTTCTAGAGAGAGAGGTTCTCTCGTCTCTCCAGATTTTAAGGTTTTTAGTTTTATTCTTCTCAAATTCAGCTTTCTACCTTGCTTTAATTTAGTTTTCTTCTACTTTTATTTGATCTAGTACCTTAGTTATCTTCTCTTGTTGATTTCTTTCACTTTGTTGCCTTCATGTTATGCACTCTTGCTACTCTTGATCTTTATTAATGCAATTCATATTTTTATGTTATTAATGCTTTCTTTAATTTGTGTTATTAATTTCTTGCAATTGTTGGTCTTAGATTTTACATTCTCTTATTACTTTTCTATGCTTTTATTTTGTGCCTACTAAGTGTTTGATAAAATGCTTGGTTGGATTTTAAATTGGAATTCTATGTTCTTAACTTGGATTGATCAATTAGAGACTTTTGAGTTATCAAAATTCTTTTGTTGATTGGTGATTGAGATTTGCTGGTTGGCTTAGACTTCACTAAATCTAGTCTTTGATTAGGACTTGTGAACTTAAGTTGATTTTACTCACTTGACTTTCCTTCATTGTTAGAGGTTGAGTAAGTGAAAGTAAAAGGCAATTACCATCACAATTGATGATGATAATGAGGATAGAAATTCCAATTCTCAATTCTTGCTAGGACTTTCCTTGGTTGTTAGTTTATTTCCTTGTCATTTACATTCCTTGTTCAACATTTAAAAACCCCAAAAATACTTTTCCATAACCAATAGTAACATACTTCCCTGCAATTCCTTCAGAGACGACCTGAGGTTTAAATACTTCGGTTAATTTTATTGGGTTTGCTTAAGTGACAAACAATTTAAACATTGACCGAGGATAATTTGTTGGTTTAGAACTATACTTGCAACGCGATATTTTTGTGAAAAATCTTTACCGACATTTTTCCTCCGTCAAGCTTTTGGCGTCGTTGCCGGGGAATTGCAAATGTGTGCCTTATTATTGGTTATTGTGAATATTGTGAATATGTTTGCCTTTTGTTTCTTTGTTAGTTGTTTATAGTTTTAGGAGTTTATTTTCAATATTTCTTATTAGTTTTTGTTTTTATTTTTTCTTGTTACTATGAATTCTCACCCCTTTGGCTATGAGTGTGGGTACAATTATGTTGTAGGAAGTAGAGATTACAATGAAGGCTTGCATCAAAAATGGGACAATCAAAGATAGAAGGAGCCACAAGGATTTGATCAACCCTCTTGGCAATAACCTCCTCCAATGTACTATGTGCAACAACCATGCCATGATGCATACTAAGACAATGGTTATGGTGGACCTCTTCGTGACAATCAACAACCACCACCATATACCTATGAACCCCCTTCTCAATATAGCCCTCAACCACTATACTCACAGGCTTCATCCTACCAAACACTTCTATATAACCCTAACCCATATCCACCATACCAACCACCATATGAGCCATATGAACCACACATAGAACCACACCATTCCAACCTCAATACCTCTAAGAACCACCCCTTCCATACTATTACTAAGATACACCACCTCCAATGTGTGCGAGCTTTCAACCACAATATGATCCTAATTATCTTAGCCAAGCGGAACAAGAGCCACAGGATCATTTTAAGGAAGCAATGGGTCGACTTCAAGCAACCATCCATCAAATGGAGCGAGAGGAAAGCCGAAAAGCACACGAAACTCTCATGGCTAACGAATCTCAACTTGAGAACAAGGGATTGAAGTGTGTTGTGCAACAAGTGGAAAAGATAGAGAGTGTTGAACCGCCACATCCTTATCATGATGAACCACCCTCTTATCGTGAACCTTTTCTCCCAAGCAATGCACCCTCATATCCACTCCAGTCTCCAATAGATGACACCCTTGGTGTTCTTCTTCAAGAGCAAAGAGAGATGCAGCGGACAATACTAGAGTTCATAGCTACCTTGACTGAGGTAGTAGATAATTTAGCCTCACTGCATTTCAACACTCAAAGTACTCCCATGACTACATGTGGAGAATTGATGCCAGGGTATTTTGGCCAGTTTCACTGACCTTTTTCTTTACTATTTTAGGATAGTTTCATGTATTTTCTTAGTAAATAAGCAAGTTTTGGATGAATACACAGTTACATCTTGATTCAAGCAAATATTGTGAACTTTACATGATTTCATAAGAATATTGCATGAGTTGAATGATAATATGGATGATGCATGATCTCATGACTTGAAACAAAGCTTTTATGCACCTTATTTGTTTGATTTCAGGACAAAGGAAACAAAGAAGAACCACGTTAGCAGCCACGTTAGCTTCACTAACGTGACCACTAACGTGGAATGGGAGCGAGCTTGCAACGTTAGTGGTAATGTTACCACCAATAACGCCTTCGAATACCATTATAACCCACGTTCGTTGTCACGTTAGTTACACTAACGTGGGAACTAACGTGGAAGAAAAGGAGGAGCTCCAACGTTAGTGGTGAAAGTGAACACCACTAACGTTCCAAAATGCCACACTAAGCCACGTTAAGAGCCACACTAATCCAATTAATGTGGACTCTAACATGGAGAAAAGAGGAAGTCGCAAGCATTAGTGACACTCACCTTTGTCACTAACGCTAGACCAAGCCTAAATTGCCTACGTTAGTGGTCACGTTAAGACCACTAACGTGAAGGGTAACGTGAAGCAATGAATGATAGGCCAACATTAGTGACACTCACCTTTGTCACAAATGATTGGAGATGGCAAATACACCCACGTTAGTGGTCACATTAATGCCATTAACGTGAAGCACTAACGTGGAAGGAAGGGGCGTTCTGAAGCATTAGTGACAAAGGTAAGTGTCACTAATGCTCTCGAGCCTTGGCATGCCCACGTTAAGGGCCACGTTAGTTACACTAACGTGGACCATTAACGTGGAAGAGAGGGACAAAGAGCAACGTTATTGATAAAGGTGAGTGCCAATAATGTTTGCGAAGGGCTAAGAGGCTACGTTAGTGGTTACGTTAGTACCACTAATGTTGAAGTTATCGTGGATCAACTAGTTTGGAACGTTAGTGACAAAGTTATCGTCACTGACGCTCTCGAACCCAGGTTTACACTTAACGTTAACGCCACCAACGTCCTAACTAACTTCCCATCATGCCTAACTCACACTTTCTTTGCAAGCAAAGCTAAGCCCACTAAAGACTGTAACTACTTGATGAGCGGATAATTTATACGCTTTTTGGCATTGTTTTTACATAGTTTTTATTAGTTTTAAATAAAATTCACATTTTGGGACTTTACTATGAGTTTGTGTGTTTTTCTGTGATTTCAGGTATTTTCTGGCTGAAATTGAGGGACTTGAGCAAAAATCAGATTCAGAGGTTGAAGAAGGACTGCAGATGCTGTTGGATTCTGACCTCCCTGCACTCAAAGTAGATTTTCTGGAGCTACAAAACTTCAAATGGCGTGCTCTCAATTGCATTGGAAAGTAGACATCCAGTGCTTTCCAGCAATATATAATAGTTCATACTTTGTTCGAGTTTAGATAATGCAAACTGGCTTTCAACGCCAGTTCCATGTTGCATTCTCGAGTTAAACGCCAGAAATAGGTTGCAAAGTGGAGTTAAATGCCAGAAACAGGTTATAAACTAGCGTTCAACTCGAAGAAAGACCTCTCCACGTGAAAGCTTCAATGCTCAGCCCAGGCACACACCAAGTGGGTCCCAGAAGTGGATTTCTGCATCATTTACTTATCTCTGTAAACCCTAGTAACTAGTTTAGTATAAATAGGACTTTTTACTATTGTATTCACATCTTTAGTTTATCCTGGGACGTTTAGTTCTTAGATCATGGGGGCTGGCCTCTCGGCCATGCCTGGACCTTGCTCTTATGTATTTTCAACGGTAGAGTTTCTACACACCATAGATTAAGGTGTGGAGCTCTGCTGTTCCTTATGAATTAATACAAAGTACTATTGTTTATCTATTCACTTCAAGCTTATTCATATTCTAAGATATTCATTCGCACCCAAGAATATGATGAATGTGATGATTATGTGACGCTCATCACCATCCTCACCTATGAACGCATGCCTGACAACCACTTCTGTTCTACATGAAGACGAGACAGAATGAGTATCTCTTAGATATCTAATACAGGGGACCGAGTACGAGATATTAGAGTCTTCGTGGTATAAGTTAGAACCCATGGATGGCCATTTCGGAGATCCAAAAAGTCTAAACCTTGTCTGTGGTATTCCGAGTAGGATTTGGGAAGGGATGGCTGTGACGAGCTTCAAACTCACAAGTATTGGGCGTAGTGACAGGCGCAAAAGGATAGTAAATCCTATTCCAGTATGATCGAGAACCGACAGATGATTAGCCATGTAGTGACAGCGCATTGGACCATTTTCACAGTGAGGATGGGATGTAGCCATTGACAACGGTGATGCCCTACATACAGCTTGCCATGGAAGGGAGTAGGAATGATTGGATGAAGACAGCAGGAAAGCAGAGGTTCAGGAGGAACAAAAGCATCTCTATAAGCTTATCTGAAATTCTCACCAATGAATTACATAAGTATCTCTATCCTAGTTTATATTTTAATTATGTTTTTATTGTCAATTCACCATAACCATTTAAATCCGCCTGACTGAGATTTACAAGGTGACCATAGCTTGCTTCAAGCCGACAATCTCCGTGGGATCGACCCTTACTCACGTAAGGTTTATTACTTGGACGACCCAGTGCCCTTGCTGGTTAGTTGTGCGAAGTTGTGACAAAGTGTGATTCACGTTTGAGAGACCAAGTCTTTGGCACCATTGTTGATGATCGTAATTTCGTGCACCAAGTTTTTGGCGCCGTTGTCGGGGATTGTTCGAGTTTGGATTCATCTTGTTGCTCAGATTAGGTAATTTTATTTTAATTTTAAGCCTTTTGTTTTTGTTCTTTTTATTTTCGAAAAAAATATTGAAGAAAACAAATTTATATATTTTTCAAAAAAAATAAAAAAATATCTTTCCCTTTTTCTTCTCATAAAATTCGAAAATTTGAGTTGACTTTTTCAAAAAATTTTTAAAATCTAGTTGTTTCTTATGAGTCAAATCAAATTTTCAATTTAAAAAATCTATCTTTTTCAAAAATCAAATCTTTTTTCATTTTTCTTTTATGATTTTCGAAAATTTCAAATTGATTTTCAAAATCTTTTTTTTATTTTTATTTCATATTTTCGAAATTAATGCTAACAATTAATGTGATTGATTCAAAATTTTTAAATTTGTTACTTGCTTAGTAAGAAAGGTTCAATCTTTAAACTCTAGAATCATATCTTTTTAGTTTCTTGTTAGTCAAGTAATCAACTTTGATTTCAAAAATCAAATCTTTTTAAATTTCTTTTTCAAATCTTTTTCAAATTAAATGTCAATCACATCTTTTTCAAAATCAATTTCAAAATCTTTTCTAACTTCTGTTCTTTTTAAAAATTAATTTTCAAATCTTTTTCAATTAACCACTTAACTTTTTGTTTGATTCTTATCTTTTTCAAAACTACCTAACTCTCTCTCTCTCTAATTTTCGAAAATTCCTTCCCTCTTTTTCAAAATTTCTTTTTAATTAACTATTTATTTTAAATTTTAATTTGATTTAATTTTATTTTTCTTTTTAAATTTTTGAATTTTTATTTTAAATTCAATTTAAAAATAAAAATAATTTTATTTTAATTTATTTAATTTTCGAATTCTCTCATCTCTCATCCCCTTCTATTTATTTATTCATCTACTAACACCCCTCTTTCACCCAAGAATTCGAACTCATTCCTCTCCCTTGTGTTTGGATTTCTTATCTTTTCCTTCCTCCATTATTCTCTTATAAGGAATCTCTATACTGTGACATAGAGGATTCCATATTTTCTGTTTTCTTCTTTTTCATATGAGCAGGAACAAGGATAAGAACATTCTTGTTGAAGCTGATCCTGAACCTGAAAGGACTCTGAAGAGGAAGCTAAGGGAAGCTAAAGCACAACTCTCTGGAGAAAATCTAATAGAAATTTTCGAAAAAGAAGGAGACATGGCCGAAAATAATAACAATGCAAGGAAGATGCTTGGTGACTTTACTGCACTAAATTCCAATTTACATGGAAGAAGCATCTCAATCCCTGCCATTGGAGCAAACAATTTTGAGCTTAAACCTCAATTAGTTTCTCTGATGCAATAGAATTGCAAGTTTCATGGACTTCCATCAGAAGATCCTTTTCAGTTCCTAACTGAATTCTTGCAAATCTGTGATACTGTTAAGACCAATGGAGTTGATCCCAAGGTCTACAGGCTTATGCTTTTCCCGTTTGCTGTAAGAGACAGAGCTAGAATATGGTTGGACTCTCAACCTAAGGATAGCCTGAACTCTTGGGATAAGCTGGTCACGGCTTTCTTAGCCAAGTTCTTTCCTCCTCAAAAGCTTAGTAAGCTTAGAGTGGATGTTCAAACCTTCAAACAGAAAGAAGGTGAATCCCTCTATGAAGCTTGGGAGAGATACAAGGAACTGACCAAAAAGTGTCCTTCTGACATGCTTTCAGAATGGACCATCCTGGATATATTCTATGATGGTCTGTCTCAATTATCTAAAATGTCATTGGATCATTCTGTAGGTGGATCCATTCACCTAAAGAAAACGCCTGCAGAAGCTCAAGAACTCATTGACATGGTTGCAAATAACTAGTTCATGTACACTTCTGAAAGGAATCCTATGAGTAATGGGAGGCCTATGAGGAAGGGAGTTCCTGAAATTGATACCCTGAATGCCATATTGGCTTAGAATAAAATATTGACTCAGCAAGTCAATATGATCTCTCAGAGTCTGAATGGATTGAAGGAATCATCCAACAGTACTAAAGAGGCATCTTCTGAAGAAGAAGCTTATGATCCTGAGAACCCTGCAATAGTAGAGGTGAATTATATGGGTGAACCCTATATAAACACCTATAATCCCTCATGGAGAAATCATCCAAATTTCTCATGGAAGGATCAACAAAAGCCTCAACAAGGCTTTAATAATGGTGGAAGAAACAGGTTTAGCAATAGCAAACCTTTTCCATCATCCACTCAGCAACAGACAGAGAATTCTGAGCAGAACCCATCTAGTTTAGCAAATATAGTCTCTGATCTATCTAAGGCCACTGTGAGTTTCATGAATGAAATAAGGTCCTCCATTAGAAATTTGGAGGCACAAGTGGGCCAGCTGAGTAAAAGGGTCACTGAAACTCCTCCTAGTACTCTCCCAAGCAATACAGAAGAAAACCCAAAGAGAGAGTGCAAGCCTATTGATTTGACCATCATGGTTGAACCTACAAGGGAGGAGGAGGACGTGAATCCTAGTAAGGAAGACCTCCTGGGACGTTCAGTGACCAATAAGGAGTTTTCCTTTGCGGAACCAAAAGAATCTGAGGCTCATCTAATGACCATAGAGATTCCATTGAACCTCCTTCTGCCCTTCATGAGCTCTGATGAGTATTCTTTCTCTGAAGAGAATGAAGACGTTACTGAAGAGCAAGTTGCTAAGTACCTTGGTGCAATCATAAAGCTGAATGCCAAATTATTTGGCAATGAGACTTGGGAAGATGAACTTCCCTTGCTTACCAATGAACTGAATGCATTGGATAGGCAAAAGTTACCTCAAAAGAAACAGGATCCTAGCAAATTCTTAATTCCCTGTACCATAGGTACCATAACCTTTGAAAAGGCTCTGTGTGACCTGGGGTCAGGAATAAACTTAATGCCACTCTCTATAATAGAGAAACTTGGGATCTTTGAGGTGCAAGCTGCCAGAATCTCATTAGAGATGGCAGACAACTCAAGAAAACAGGCTTATGGACAAGTAGAGGACGTGCTAGTAAAGGTTGAAGGCCTTTACATCCCTACTAATTTCATAATCCTAGACACTGGGAAGGATGAAGATGAATCCATCATCCTTGGAAGACCCTTCCTAGCCACAGCAAGAGCTGTGATTGATGTGGACAGAGGAGAGTTAATCCTTCAACTGAATAAGGACAACCTTGTGTTTAAGACTCAAGGATCTCCTTCTGTAACCATGGAGAGGAAGCATAAAAAGCTTCTCTCATTGCAGAGTCAACCAAAGCCCCCACAGTCAAACTCTAAGTTTGGTGTTGGGAGGCCACAACCAAACTCTAGGTTTGGTGTTGAACCCCCACATTCAAACTCTAAGTTTGGTGTTGGGAGGTTCCAACCTTGCTCTGATTATCTGTGAGGCTCCATGAGAACTCACTGTCAAGCTATTGACATTAAAGAAGCGCTTGTTGGGAGGCAACCCAATGTTATTTAATTATGTCTATTTTATTTTTATTGTTATTTTCGTGTTTTATTAGGTTGATGATCATGTAGAGTCACAAAAACTACTGAAAAATCAAAAACAGAATGAAAAACAGCATTAAAAATAGCACACCCTGGAGGAGGAGCATTCTGGCGTTTAAACGCCAGAAACAAGCATCTGTCTAGCGTTTAATGCCAGAAACAAGCACCAAGCTGGCGTTTAACACCAGAAACAAGCATCTACCTGGCGTTAAACGCCAGAACAAGCTATATTTGGGCGTTTAACGCCAGAAACAGGCAGCAGTCTGGCGTTAAACGCCAGGATTGCACAGCAAGGGCGTTTTACACGCCTAATTGGAGCAGGAATGTTAAGTCCTTGGCTCTATTGGATCTGTAGACCCCACAGGATCCCCACAGGATCTGTGGACCCCACAGGATTCCCACCACCTTCTTCTCTCCTTTTCACACCTTCTTCATATCCCTCTTCCCCAAATACCCTTCACCAATCACCTCAATCACTCTTCCCCATCACCTCTTCACCATTCACATCCATCCACTCTCCCCCATAAACCCCACCTACCTATAAAATTCAAAATATTTTCCCTCCCAAACCCAACCCTAATGGCCGAACCCTAATCCCTCCCCCACTCCTATATAAACCCCTCATTCCTTCTTCATTTTCACACAACACAACCCTCTCTTCTCCCCCTTGGCTGAATACACCTTCTCCCTTCATCTCCTCCTTCTTTTTCTTCCTCTCCTTCTTTCTTTCTTCTTTTGCTCGGGGATGAGCAAACATTTTAAATTTGGTATGGTAAAAAGCATTGCTTTTTGTTTTTCCATAACCATCAATGGCACCTAAGGCCAGAGAATCCTCAAGAAAGAGGAAAGGGAAGGCAATTGCTTCCACCTCTGAGTCATGGAAGATGGAGAGATTCATCTCAAAGGTCCATCAAGACCACTTCTATGAAGTTGTGGCCAAGAAGAAATTGATCCCTGAGGTTCCTTTCAAGCTCAAAAAGAATGAGTATCCAGAGATCCGACTTGAGATCCAAAGAAGAGGTTGGGAAGTTCTTACCAACCTCATTCAACAAGTCGGGATCTTAATGGTTCAAGAGTTCTATGCAAATGCATGGATCACTAGGAACCATGATCAAAGTGTGAACCCGAATCCAAAGCATTGGCTTGCCATGGTTCGGGGGAAATACTTAGATTTTAGTCCGAAAAATGTAAGGCTGGCGTTCAACTTGCCAATGATGGAAGAAAACGCACGAGCCTACACTGGAAGGGTCAACTTTGATCAAAGGTTGGACCAAGTCCTCATGGACGTATGTGTAGAAGGAGCTCAATGGAAGGTTGACTCAAGAGGCAAGCCGGTTCAATTAAGAAGATTGGACCTTAAAGCCTATAGCTAGAGGATGGTTGGAGTTTATTCAACGCTCAATCATTTTTACTAGCAACCGGTCTAAAGTTACTGTAGACCGGGCCATCATGATCCATAGTATCATGATTGGGGAGGAAGTGGAAGTTCATGAGATTATACCTCAAGAACTCTACAAGGTGGCTGATGATGCCAAGGCATCTTAGGCTAGTTTCACTAGTATTTTCCTGTTAGTTTTAGTGGTTTTATGCATTTTCTTGAGCTTAAAGTAACCAAGAATGGTTAAAAGAATAACAAAGCAATGAACCATCCAAACAATATAATTTTGATGCAAATTCCATGAGTTTTAGTTATATTACTTGAATGCTATGAATGGAAGATTTCTCATGAAATTTTGCAAGACTTTGATGCAATTGTTTGGATGATTTCAGGGAAGAAGAGGCTAGGCAAGGAAGCAACAAAATCAATAAAGGAAGCTTGAATATCACATGTGGAGTTTAAGTTCCAGTTTAAGCCTAAACTGGAGCTTAAACGCCAGAATCATGAAGGATAAGAAATGCTGAAACTGAAGTTTAACCTCCAGTTTAACCTTAAACTGGAGGTTAAACGCCAGAATGAAAGTCTCACCAAAGAAGCATTCCACGTTTAACCTCCAGTTTAACCTTAAACTGGAGGTTAAACGCCAGAAGTGAGAAGGACACCAAGGGGGGCAGTTACACGTTTAACCTCCAGTTTAACCTTAAACTGGAGGTTAAACGCCAGAAAGGGGAAAAGCACCAGGGAGCCATTTCCACGTTTAAGCTCCAGTTTGACCTTAAACTGGAGCTTAAACGTGTTCGACCAAGTTTCTCCTCCAGGGTTGCTTTCTCCATTTCCACGTTTAAGCTCCAGTTTAACCTTAAACTGGAGCTTAAACGTGTTCGACACCTCCAGGGCTACCTTTCTCAGCTTCCACGTTTAAGCTCCAGTTTAACCTTAAACTGGAGCTTAAACGTGTTCGACCTCCAGGGCTACCTTTCTCAGCTTCCACGTTTAAGCTCCAGTTTAACCTTAAACTGGAGCTTAAACGTGTTCGACCTCCAGGATGCCTTCTTCCATTTCCACGTTTAAGCTCCAGTTTAACCTTAAACTGGAGCTTAAACGTGTTCGACCTCCAGGGCTGCCCTTCCTATCTCCACGTTTAAGCTTCAGTTTAACCTTAAACTGAAGCTTAAACGTGTTCGACTACTTGACTCTCCAGGGCTGCCTTCTTCCATTTCCACGTTTAAGCTCCAGTTTAACCTTAAACTGAAGCTTAAATGTGCTTCTACAAAAGGCTTCACTGGAAGTGTCTGGCGTTTAAGCTGCAGTTTAAGCTTAAACTGCAACTTAAACGCCACTCTTGGAAAAGGTTTCTGGGCCAAAAATATTGCGGTTTAAAGTTAGTCTTTGAGCACAAACATTAACTTAAACTTACTCTGGCATGAAACCCAATTGAATATCATGGTTTATGGGATTGGGCCTGAAGGATTGATGAGTCTGAAATTTCAATTTGTTGAGTCATGTATTATTATTTGATTATCACTAAGTTGGCTCAATGAATGTTACAGAATTTGGATCAGCAGCTTCATCAAGATTATGGATCATAAACCCAAAGCAAAAGGAAAGCAGGGAGAGGCCTCAAAGCCCAAGAAACATAACAGAAGCTCAATATAGAAAGTGTATAAATAGGATAGAATTGAAGTTAGAGGGGACTTTTTACCTTTTCATTTAGCTAGTTTTCATTTCTTTGTAATTGAATTCAGAGCTATGACTCACTAAACCCCCTTTCATTGGGTTAGGGAGCTCTATTGTAATTCAATGAATCAATAATAGTTTATCTTCTTCTTCAATCTTTTCTCTTGAATTTTGTTAGAAAGCTTCTCGATCTAATTCCATTGGGTAGTTGTCTTGGGAAAGAAACTACCCATAATTGGAATCCTTCGGAACCTTGGGAAAGGAATGGAGGATTCATGCTAGAGAAGCTTTCTCACAGTGAATTGGATTGGGGTTTGGATGGATATTGTGACATGTAATCCTACCAAATTGTGGTTCATGAAACTGTGTGGTATAATCAGTGATCGAGCATCATCTCTTCTTATGAACATTTAAACCAAGGGATTGGGAATTTGTTTGTTTTTAGAGAGAATTGGTGAGCCAAGGGATTGGGATCCAATCATATAAGATTGCCAAGCAAAATTTAATGAACGCATTGGTTGAGGAAGAGATAAACATGTTTTGATTCGGAGATCTCAATATCTCCTATAACCCAATGAATTCCCCATTTCTGATTTCCACTTTCTCTTTACATTCTGCAACTCAATTCATGCAATCACCCCCATTCCCTTTTAATTTCAGCAATTTAGCTTCTGCTCTTTAATTCATGCAATTTAAGATTCCGCCATTTAAATTTCTTGTCATTTACATTTCCCGCCAATTTTACATTCCGCAATTCTCATCTAAATCTTGATTCCGCTCAACTAGAACACACCTCTAATCCGAATTGCTCGCTCAACCAATCCTTGTGGGATTCGACCTCACTCTATTGTGAGTTTTTACTTGACGATAACCGGTGCACTTGCCGGAAGGAATTTTGCCGATCGTGCAATTTCCTAAATTGTAGCATAACTAGTTGCGCATCAAGTTTATGGCGCCGTTGCCGGGGATTGGTTTTCGATTGACAATTCTCAAATTGGAAGTTAACTAGATTGAGCAATATTTTTTTGTTTGTTTTGATTAATTCAGTACAAGTTACTTGTTGAATTTTAATTTCTGCACTCTGTTACATGCTTTCTTTCTTTATGCCTTTAAATTCAAGCAACTAACTCACTGACTCACTAACTGTTTGAATTAATTCCTCAATTGCTCTAACCATACTCTTCCATTAACCAAGAGTATTTCACTTGTTTGTTGCCTGTGCTGTGTTCTTGTATGACAGGTAGGAGAGGAGAGACATCGACTCCTCTATATACCGAACCAGAGAGGACCCTTCATAGACTTAGAAGGGAAGCAAGAGGGAAGAGAGTACTGGGAGAAGAAGAATCTGAAGGAGAATCTGAGGACAATTTTGAGGAAGCTCTAGATCTCAACATGGATAGAGAAGTTCACAACCATGAGAGAGCCGATGGAAACAATGCCATTCCTGAGAGGAGGGTTCTTAGTTCATACATAAACCCAACCTCTGGGAATTGTGGTAGCAGCATTCAGAAACCACCCATTCAGGCCAACAATTTTGAGCTCAAACCACAGCTAATATCACTTGTGGAGAATCATTGTTCATTTAGTGGAAGTGCTAATGAAGACCCAAACCAACATCTCACAAAATTCCTGAGAATTTGTGACACTGTGAAGTCCAATGGAGTCCAGGAAGATGCCTATAAACTGCTTTTGTTCCCATTTTCACTTAGGGACAAAGCAGCTAAGTGGCTGGAATCATTCCCAAGGGGGAGTCTAACAACATGGGATGAGGTGGAAAGCAAGTTTCTGGCACGTTTCTACCCCCCACAAAAGGTCAATAGGCTTCGATCTGAGGTTCAAACTTTTAGACAACAAGATGGTGAAACTCTCTACGAGGCATGGGAGAGGTTCAAGGATTTGACAAGGAAATGCCCACCAGACATGTTCCATGACTGGGTGCAATTGCATATTTTCTATGATGGACTCTCTTATGAATCAAGGAAGGCTGTAGACCACTCATCAGGAGGTTCATTGAACAGGAAAAAGACTGTGGAAGAAGCCATTGAAGTGATTGAGACAGTGGCTGAGAATGAGTACTACTATGCATCAGAGAGGCACAACACTAAGGGAGTCATGGAGCTGAACCATGTTGATACAATTCTAGCCCAAAACAAGGTGTTTGCCAAGCAACTAGCAGAGCTTACCAGGCAATTAGAAACAAAGCAAGTGGCTGCAATACACACACAAGATCAAGAGGAAGTAAGCATTGAAGGAGGTGATTGGGAAGAGGCCAACTATGTGGGAAACCAACAAAGGCAATCATATGATCCACATTCCAACACTTACAACCCAGGATGGAAAAATCACCCAAACTTTAGGTGGGGGAACCAACAAACCCAACCACAAAACCACAAACCTTACAACCACAACCAACATAACAATTCCACATACCAAAACTCCAACCAAAGATCATACCAAGCCACACAAAACACTTACTCTCAACCACCATATCATGGCCAAAATAATCAACCTACCCAACCTAATCCGAACCAACAATTTCAAGATCAATTAAACCGGATAGAAGGAATGATGGCAACCATGAGTCAAGACATAATTGAATTGAAAAGCTTCAGGGATGATGTGAGAACTACCTTAAGAAACCATGGTGAAAAACTCAAGAGGATGGAGTCTCAAGTAGGAGAGCTATCTCAACAGGCCCCCAAATCAACTGCAGTGTTCCCTAGTGACACAGAAAAGAATCCTAAAGGGGAACAAAAGAGAGTGAGATGGGAAGAATGCAAGGCCATCACCATATTGAAGGAAGTCTCAGAAGAAGAAGGAATCAGGCCCTCAGAGCAGGAGCCAGAAACCTTGAAGGAAGGTGTGGAAGAAGCTAAGCAGGAAAGTGAAACTAAGCAAGCCAAGGAACTGCAAAAAGGCACGATGGAAACATACCAACCAAAAGCACCATTTCCTCAGAGGTTAGGAGGAGGTGAAAAAGGGAAAACCTATTCAAGGTTTTTAGAGACATTTAAGTCTCTCCATATCAATATTCCCTTTCTTGAGATTCTCCATCAAATGCCTACACACATCAAGTATTTAAAGGAATTGTTGAGCAAGAAAAGAGTTTTGAAGGGAGGACAAACGGTAACAATGAACAAAGAATGCAGTGCTCTGATCAAGAAAGACACAGTCTCTAAGAAAACAGACCCAGGAAGTTTTCATATTCCTTGCATCATAGGAGAAACAAAAATTGACAGAGGATTCTGTGATCTAGGAGCTAGCATAAATGTGATGCCTCTAACTCTTATGAAGAGGCTACAACTGAATGAGGTGAGATCCACTGATGTAATCATACAACTGGCTGACAAAACTCAGAAGCAAGCTGAAGGGGTAGTTGAGAATGTGCTGGTGAAAGTGGGAGATTATTACTTCCCCACAGACTTTGTCATTTTGGACATGGAGGAAAGCTACCTACACCCTATCATTCTGGGAAGACCATTTCTAGCCACTACTAGAGCGCTCATAGATGTAGAACAAGTAGAGCTAATTCTAAGAATACATGATGAACAGCTCATTTTCAAAGTTTTCAAACCTGCATCTGAGCCTGAACCAGAACCTGAAAAGCCTAAGGATGATAGTAGCCATCTGTGTTTGGAGGAAAGTAATCCAGCAGCTGAAACTCTAAAACAGTCCTTGGAAGGCAAACAAGAGTTGAAAGAGTTAAAGCCACAAGAATCAATGGAAACAGATCAGAAGGATCTTCCTAGCATAAGGGTCAATGAAGAAATCCTCAAGAGAAAGGGAAGAATTGTAAAGAAATTGCCAAGAGGGTGGAGAAACAAGAAAATTCCCACTGAAGGTTTCTCTCCGGGAGATGAAGTGATATCAAGTCATTATCTGCCAATCCCACCTGGCCTCAAAACCATTCCTTCCCAGCTCCCTCAAGTGTTCACAATCAGGAAGGTTCTTTCTATGGAACATTTAGAAGTCATGAAGGAATCAAATGGGGACGTTTTCAAAGTAAGAGGAGAAGACGTCAAGCACTACAATCCACCCTAACAAGGGACAACCGTCAAGCTAGTGACGTTAAAGAAGCGCTTCATGGGAGGCAACCCATGTTTTTAATATCCTTACTCTTTATTGTTTTGTTTTGCATCTAATAAAGCATGGTTTCTTATGCATGAACTTGAATCCTCAGGACAACTGGTGAAAGAGTGCACTAAACATTGCATATAAAATACAATTTGTCTCTAAGTTTGGTGTGCCTGAAGGCACCCCCAAATTTTATTCAAAATGCATTCAATTTTTCATGCAAAGAGCACAACCAAACATTAAGTTTGGTGTTCCTCTTTGAACACGGTTCATAAAAAGCAAGAAGTTCCTCTGGGTTTCGAAATTCATGACAAGTAAACCATTCGCATGTTTTAATACTTTGGTTTTAATTACTTAGGGTAGTAACTTTGTTTAGAATCAAAGAGCCAAAGTGACTATGATTTATTAGAATTATGCACATTCATTAAGGACAACCAATATGGATTTCATGTCATCAGGAGACTTTACCAAACACTAAGTTTGGTGTCCAATAATAAGTGTGCATACATACAAAAGTCACGGCTATAAGCTCATGGAGTCAATCATTGATTTACATGTGCAAGTACTATTCATCATTCACATGGACCGAAAAATGATAGCAAACTTGTTTGTTTGTGCAGGTACAAAAGAAAAGACAAAAATGGAGGAAAAAGACAAAGGGAGGTACGGTGCTTGGTCAAAAAGAAAGTTCACAAGTCTTTGAAGCTAACACATGGGAAAAGGAAGTTCTGCAAGAAAAGATTGCTACATGTATAACCTAATGCACCCAGAATACTTCCAAGAAAATGAAAAGCAATTCGTCCTTCTCCCTAATTCATATATTTACCATCAAGCCACCCTTCACAAACCACCCTAGCCGTCCATTTTTCACTTAAGGACCCTATAAAGAACCACTTGGGGAACGAGTTCAACACCACCAAATCTCCTTCATGCACATTTTCTTCATCATAGCATAAACTATCTCTTGCCGAAAACAACCTCCCCACATTTCCAACAACACTTCTTGCTTCACCTTGTCAACTTTAGCTTGTCACTTACCCCAAAACTAAAGAACCAATGGCAGCTTCATCTAGCCACAAAAGAAGAAAAGACAAGCAACCAATGGAGGAGAACAGGGAATTCGATGCAAGGAGATACAAATCAGTTTTCCATGAGATTCAAGCCGAATGGATGAGACCTAAAAGGGTACTAGCTGAGGTTCCCTTTGACCTTGAAAAGGATGAGTTCCCAGGTGTTTGGGAGAAGATCAAAAAGAGGAAGTGGGAGCTCCTGACTAAGCCAATCACTAAAATCAACATCAACTTGGTGAAGGAGTTCTATGCAAATGCAGTGAGGGAAGACTCAACCAAGAAACCCACATACAAAAGCTATGTGAGAGGGGTGGAAGTTGACTTCAGCCCCAAGGCAATCATGAAAACTCTTGGCCTGAAAAACATACATTTCAGCCAAGCAAGTTATGAGGAAAGGATGATAGAAGAACCTGACTACACGACTATTGCTGAAGATCTTTGTGCCATCAGAGCTGAATGGGTGAGAAAAACAAGAGGGGCTCCAAGAGTCTTGAGAAGGGGAGACCTAACACCTGAAGCTAAAGGTGGTATGCAATAGTTAGGAGATCCATCCTACCCACTGCAAACTCTTCAGAAATAGTCCCTAAAAGAGCCATCTTGCTTCATTGCATTATGGTGGGAGGGGAGATCAAAGTTCATAAACTCATTGCTGAACAGATACAAGAGTTTAGTGAGAAAAGTGACCCTGAATCCTGGCTCCACTTCCCTAGCACCATCATTAGACTATGCATCGATGCCCAAGTACCACTTGAAGATGAAAGACCTAATTGGCTATATCCGGGATTGGCCATAACTGCGTACAAAATGACTCTTGGCCCAACTCCTCCAAGACATACAAAAAGAAGAAATGAAGAAGGGCAACAAGCGGAAGAAGAGCAAGAAGCTGAACAAGAAGGACAGGAAGGAGAAGATAGAGAAGAAGAGCAAGAAGAGCAAGCAATTCCAGAAAGAAGACAACGAACTCCTAGAGACCCCATGGATATGAGCAGAATGCAGGAAATCATGGAAGGAATGTCTCAACAATACATGAGGTCTCAGGAGAGACAAGAGGACTTTCACCTAAAAATGATGGATATGCAAAGGAACTTTGAATCAAGATTCTTGGATCTGCAAAGGGAACAGAATTTACACTTACAGGAATCCTTCGGCCACATATGCCAACACCAAGATGCCAATGTCTTGGCAATCAAGGAAGCCACCACTTTACAGAATGCAAGATACTCAGTCCAAGCTGATTACAACATCAGTTCGCAAATCAAGCTTAACTACATAGGAGAACACTTACACAAGATGGACCCAGCATTCCCAGCTTTTGATGAGTATTTCAAAGGGAGGAAAGAAGGAGAAATAAACAAGGCAATGATCCTTGAAAAAGGAGTGGAAGAAACAATGAAAAGGCTGGATTCTGGAAAAAGCTCATAAGAAAAGACAAAGGAAGTTCAAGTGGTCAAAAAGGGGTAGGAAGCAAGAAGAAGCAGGATCCCAAGAATCAAGAAGAACCAAGCAATAAATGAGAGGTGGTCTCTCTCCTTAATAATCAAATGATAATGATGAATTGTCTTTATGAGCTTTCTTTTATTATGAGTCATTTAAGTTTTAATGTGAAGTCTCTAGTATGTGTGTCTGTTTATTGCTTTGAATAAAGAGAATGCCTAGATGTTTGGATATAACTTCACCTTCTTAAACAAGTGCTTGCCATGCTTGTTCTGTTTCCTAAAATAAAAGAAAAGTTTGAACAAAAGTAACTTGGCTCAATTAGTGACAAATCAAGTAGAATTAAGTGGTGGTATGCATGCTTGATTGTTTAGTCAGATCACTGGAAATAGAGTGTAGAATTATCATTTTTTATGTAGAAATTGAAAACTATCTATGGATCTTGATGAATAAATGTCTTTGGCCATGAAAAAGAAAGAAAAAGAAGAAGAAAAAGCCACTGAAAAAGGGCAACCAAAAAGAAAAAAAAAATTGAGAAAATAAGCTAGGCACCAATGGTTTGAACTTCTGAGACAAATGCCTGTGGTGTTTATGTATTAAGGATATGCTTGGATGAATAGGTTCTGAGGAGTGTTTCAACACTCGGTAACTTGGGTTAACTAACCCGGGATTATCAACCAAAAGTCCATTATCAAGAGCAACCTAAATACAAAACATTTAGTCACACAAAGAGGTGCTGGCACCAATGTCTCAAGAAGAAATGTGAACTAAAATGCCTGAAGTGGATATGTGTAGTGCACTGATAAGAAAAAGAAAATGCCAAAGGCTTGTGCAACACATGACACTAAGCAAACAAGGAGCAAAGAAGCTCTAAGAAAAAGAAAAGAAAAACAAAGAAGAGAAGTGCCAAGGACATAAGAATAATAAGAGGCCATAGCAGTGTTTGATGGATCAAGGAAAAGTGATAATCTTACCTATAAGAATGAAAAATGATACTGCAACTTTCTGCATAAAACCCTTCTGATGAACTCAAATGCTTGCAATATAGCCAATGTAATTGCTTTCTGTTCATACTTTCTTCTCAAATAACTCAGGACTGCTTAGGACAAGCAAGTATTAAGTTTGGTGTTGTGATGCCAAGGCATCTTAGGCTAGTTCACTAGTATTTTCCTGTTAGTTTTAGTGGTTTTATGCATTTTCTTGAGCTTAAAGTAACCAAGAATGGTTAAAAGAATAACAAAGCAATAAACCATCCAAACAATATGATTTTGATGCAAATTCCATGAGTTTTAGTTATATTACTTGAATGCTATGAATGGAAGATTTCTCATGAAATTTTGCAAGACTTTGATGCAATTGTTTGGATGATTTCAGGGAAGAAAGGCTAGGCAAGGAAGCAACAAAATCAATAAAGGAAGCTTGAATATCACATGTGGAGTTTAAGTTCCAGTTTAAGCCTAAACTGGAGCTTAAACGCCAGAATCATGAAGGATAAGAAATGCTGAAACTGAAGTTTAACCTCCAGTTTAACCTTAAACTGGAGGTTAAACGCCAGAATGAAAGTCTCACCAAAGAAGCATTCCACGTTTAACCTCCAGTTTAACCTTAAACTGGAGGTTAAACGCCAGAAGTGAGAAGGACACCAAGGGGGGCAGTTACACGTTTAACCTCCAGTTTAACCTTAAACTGGAGGTTAAACGCCAGAAAGGGGAAAAGCACCAGGGAGCCATTTCTACGTTTAAGCTCCAGTTTGACCTTAAACTGGAGCTTAAACGTGTTCGACCAAGTTTCTCTCCAGGGTTGCTTTCTCCATTTCCACGTTTAAGCTCCAGTTTAACCTTAAACTGGAGCTTAAACGTGTTCGACACCTCCAGGGCTACCTTTCTCAGCTTCCACGTTTAAGCTCCAGTTTAACCTTAAACTGGAGCTTAAACGTGTTCGACCTCCAGGGCTACCTTTCTCAGCTTCCACGTTTAAGCTCCAGTTTAACCTTAAACTGGAGCTTAAACGTGTTCGACCTCCAGGATGCCTTCTTCCATTTCCACGTTTAAGCTCTAGTTTAACCTTAAACTGGAGCTTAAACGTGTTCGACCTCCAGGCTGCCCTTCCTATCTCCACGTTTAAGCTTCAGTTTAACCTTAAACTGAAGCTTAAACGTGTTCGACTACTTGACTCTCCAGGGCTGCCTTCTTCCATTTCCACGTTTAAGCTCCAGTTTAACCTTAAACTGAAGCTTAAACGTGCTTCTACAAAAGGCTTCACTGGAAGTGTCTGGCGTTTAAGCTGCAGTTTAAGCTTAAACTGCAACTTAAACGCCACTCTTGGAAAAGGTTTCTGGGCCAAAAATATTGCGGGTTAAAGTTAGTCTTTGAGCACAAACATTAACTTAAACTTACTCTGGCATGAAATCCAATTGAATATCATGGTTTATGGGATTGGGGCCTGAAGGATTGATGAGTCTGAAATTTCAATTTGTTGAGTCATGTATTATTATTTGATTATCACTAAGTTGGCTCAATGAATGTTACAGAATTTGGATCAGCAGCTTCATCAAGATTATGGA